>NC_065448.1:169085808-169385808 GCF_917563875.1 Diabrotica virgifera virgifera
ACTAAAAGATTTTTAAATCGAAAACTTATTGGTCCATTTCCTTGGTAACACCTCCAAGGCTTCTAAAATTTGCAAGCCAAATGGATGCTGAAGCGAAGAAGACAAGAGGGAATTCAAAAAACTTACAATTCACGACCCCGTCTGTTCAGCTGGTAACATTATTTAACATTGCCATAGAGGGGGCAGTAAGAGCAGCCAAAATTATGGGAATTATTACCGAATCTTCAGCCCAACTGATAGCGTATGCAGACGATATTGCACTGGCTACTAGAGATTTAAAAACCATGCAGAATATAATATTAATACTAGATAAAGAAGCAAAAAAGAGAGGGCTAGTAATAAACCAAAGCAAAACGAAATACCTCAACTGCTCAAGAGAGAATACGAACATCGAGAAAGAAATTAACCTTGGTGCATATACATTTGAAAGAGTACAACGTTTCAAATACTTGGGAGTGATGGTGAATGGCAGAAACGATAGAACGGATGAAGTAAATGAACGCATCCTACTGGGTAATAAAACCTACTGGAACTACCAAAAATTCTTTAAAGAAAAGCACATTAGTAAGACAACCAAATTAAAAATTTACAAGACTGCAATCAAGCCAGTTATCACCTATGGTGCAGAGACGATGTGCCTAACACAAAAAGATGAAATGAGGTTAGAAATCTTAGAGAGAAAGATAATTCGACGAATAATGGGACCGGTGAGGATAAGTGTAGGCGAATTTAGAAGATTAACCAATGAAGAAATTAAAGAAGTCATCCAGGGTGAAGACATAATCAAGTTCGTGAAGGCGCAAAGTCTCAGGTGGCTGGGACACACAGAAAGAGCTAACCCAGACTCTACGTTAAGCGAATAACTGGCTGGAGACCAACAACAAAGAGACCAAAGGCAAGACCCAAAACAAGATGGAGAGTTCAAGTCTTAGGAGACATAAAGAAGCTGAGAATCTACAATTGGAAGGAGCGCTGTAAGGACCGGAAAGAATGGAGGAAAATTGTAGACAAGGCCAAGTCACACACGCTGCTATAATAATAAAAGAAAACATCGGACTGATTCTCCGCAATAAATGAATCAGAGAGTCCAAAAGGGCGGCAAACACTCCGCCAGGAGTGAATAAGCCATGATGATGATGATTATACATTTTAAAGTAGAAGACTTTAAAATGATATTGCCAATATTGACGACTTGGGCGTCGAAACGTTAATAAAATAATTTTTTTGGTAAAATTGTGGCTTATTTCCTATTGAAAATAATTGATTATAAAAATGCCAAAAGGAAATAGCTTCAGAACAACATTCTTCTTTTTGTCTCAATTAATTTAATTAAAAAAATTTTTGGGCACCCCGTATAAATAATTATGTTAATGTTTATATTAGTGAAGAGAGAATTGAATAACCTTTTGAATGAGCTATCACACGACCCCTATTCTCATTTAAAAAAATCGTCGATTACGTCATCACACTCAGATGGATGACGTCACTATAGTCCGTCCCTCCTTGACTTTACAGTATAGGGAACATAGGCAATGCAGTCCTTATGAGAGTTTTTAGCGCGTGATGCCGACTTTATCAAAAAGAATTTGTAATCGAATATTAGAGAGATTAAATTAAAACTGTTTTAGAAAGACAATCTACAATTTTATTATTCGAATGCGTTTAAGTTTATTTGATATACTATATTTATTACGCATAGGAATCGTAAAATTGTAGATTACCTTTCTAAAACAGTTTTAATTAAATCTCTCTAATGTTCGAATACAAATTCTTTTTGATAAAATCGGCATCACCGTGCTAAAAACTCTCATAAGGAGCATTGCCTATGTTCCATATATTGTAAAGTCAAGGTGGGACGGACATATTATGATATAATATATGCCAAAAATGATAATTTAAAAATAAAATCGATCTGTTTCGGTATTTATCTCCAGAGTCGTCCATTCTCGAGAAAATGAATTTATTCCAACTCAAACGTCCTCACTGTATTTGTTTATAAGCCCAAAAATTGGATATAACTTTAAAACAGTACTGAGGCCGTTTAAATAATCCGATTTTAATTCTGTAAAGTGTATTAGATAGGTAGAGCAAAATTATTATGCAAAATCTATTAGGTCGATTTTAATGGAATTTGGTAGACGGTTTAAGTATGTTGTAAGAATTTTCTAAACGAAAAACGAAGGTTCTAAGTGCAACCAAAGTGGTTGAAAAACATTGAATAAAAACAGGGTTTGTTGCCCCCTTGTTTTGAATTTATTGCTATTTTGCAGAAAGGGTAATAATTTGCAGACATTTTAAACCAGTCGTGTATCATACAACATTTAATTATCTTTATTTTATTTCCCCACGTCTTTGTTCCAAAATTAATCTTTTTAAAGTTATAAGCAATGAAAGTAGAAAAAAATCGATGATTTTCGAAATTTTTAAATATTTTAATTTTTTTATTATTGTTCTGGGCATATTTGAGAAGGAGCATAAGTCAATTATTATTGTTGAAGTTGTCACCTAACTTTATCTGCAAAAATTAGAATGCCACCTCTCACATCCACCTCAAAACAGATCTGCCCTGTCCTGGTCTATTAACCGAGTCGAAGTCCCCACCATTTTACTTCTTTGCCTTTTTTTCCTGCACTATAAACTGGATACTTGTAATTTGTCATTGATCACACAAGAATGTCAAGACCTACTAACCAAATTGCTGACAAAAAATGTATGTAATTGTCAAATTATTAACATTTTCAATTATAAATGTTTAAATTACTTTTCATGAAACTTGTGCAGTTTTGTAATTTGCCCATTATCTAAGTCTATTCTTCAATTATTGTTTTTTATACTTTTTTAGTCAAGTAAATTATCAGTGAATTAAAAATATGTTTGATTTGCTATATTCGTATTTATTTTTAATAGTAAATGGAAATATATTGAAAAATACAGGTATTTCAAATATCTAATTAGCGTTTAATCAGTTTTGTTCCCAAATCATTAACCTCAAAGGTATCGTTATCAAAACAGAGCATTCGCAAAAATCTGTTGCTATGCATAACGTGCATCAGGCATTGTTCGACCGCGCCATGGCCACGCACAAAGTAAAAATTAAATAGAAAATTAAAAATCAGTGGAAATTGTTTCAGAACAATAGATAATCATCCAGAATATGGTATTCGCACAAAGCATAACTCCGTTTAACTGACCAAATTGAATGAAATTTTAATTAATGCGTTTTGATTTCATTAAAACCGTTTTGTGGCCGCGTGTCAGATTTGAATTGCACAAATTAAACGGTAAAAAGCCGCCGTGTACCGACCGACAGAACGCAAAGTTTCCATTTTCAATTTTAGTTTAGTTTGTGCCTCTGGCTCTTTCCAGCGTTTCAAATTTTTAACAAATGTGTCACTTGCAGGAGATTTGATACTGTGTAACAAAGACGTGCCCTCTGGCCAAACTGCTCTACGCAGTTCGTAATATAAAATGGGGTGAAGATCACTGTAAACAGCGGTAATTTACAAACGCATTCCTCTTCCTACCCTTCGTCCCGTTGGTTCTCTGTTCTAGCCTAACAATCGGCTCCGTGTAATGAATATGTTTTGCCAATTTTCCTATTTTGTTTGATCTTTGATTTCAATACGAATTTGTTTCTTTTTTCCTTGCCATGATTTACATTCAAACGGCCCCTTGTGTACTGACTGCATAATTATGCAAAACAGTTAAATGAAGCGTACGCAAATTATCGCTTTAATGTTTTAATATTTCTGTATTTTTCACGGAGTTTTAACATTTTGCTACGGATGTATGGATGGAATATAAAGGTGAGATTTATACGAATAACCCAGATCAATCGACTTAACTAACAAAATACTCAGAAAGTAACTGGTGTACGGGTTGCATCTAAACATTCCGTATATGTATTTGGCACCTAGGAGTTTTCTATTGGTTCCTTGCGGCACGCGGCTATATTTCAACCAATAGGCGGCGAGGTGCCATTCACGTATACGGAATGTTATTCGGTGCGAGATTCATATACGGAATGTTAAATATTCGTAGACGGAAAAAGACAAATTTTTATTAGAGTAGGTTAAAAGGAGATTGATTTTATGTACTTGTTAATGTATTATTAAATAAAAATAAAACAATTATAGTACTTGGAATGTTATTTGGTGCGAAATTCATATGCGGAATGTGTTACGGTTTTTTTAAACCTTCACAATTCATTTATATGTGTTGGACTGAAAGATGTTTAAATGCTTTAAAACCCCCTGGTTACGCCTATGGTAGTTACTATAAAATGGTTGGTTCGTTTGCAAAATGGGTCTTTGAGTTGTTTTAGGAATGTCTGAGAACATAGAACTGTGTGTGTATTTTTCTGGCTCACGGTCTTTGTGTAGGTTCTTGTCGCGTAACTGAGTCAACCATGGTGTACTTCGATGTTCGTTCGATGACATCCGGTCTGTCCATCTTGGTTTTGGTCTTGACGACAGTGCTCGGGATTGCAGAATCAAGCTGTGTTTGCTAATCCTTTTTCCATCGGTGAGAAAACACGGTCCAAGTTTATGAAAACTTATCGTCTGGAAGAGTTTTTGCCAGTGACGGATTTGGGGCCGTATATTTTGTAGTGCCGGTGGAAATTTTAGTTTGTTACGAGCATAACCTCAACAACCCTTATTCTCTTGTGGCCACCTAACACCAACAGGTAAATATCTTTAAAGCTATATTAGGCTTATAGCCTCTAGTATTTCTACTGTCTCGTACAGTCCCTACTGACAGTGTAATTTCTCTTCTTGATAGGCCAATTCCTTGGGGACATTTACCACGACACCTAGCAACTAGTCACCACGAACCTAGCAACTAGTACCTGGTAACCAGCACCAGTAACCAGCCCTAGTAACCGACATCTAGTACCAGAGTAAGCAAGGACAGAGAAAGTCAGTACCCTTAAATATCTTTCTTTTTTTATAGATACCATATTTATATTCCATAGTGTGTTTGTACTTACCATTTTTGTACACATCTAGGTCCTTCCTCTACCCTCATTGTACAACTGGATATAGCTATAACCGAGTAATCACAGGGTGTATATATTAAATTGTACTTAGTTAATTCCATGGGCAGACTTACAGAAGTAGGTATTTGACACTTGATGGTGTAAATTATTCACATTAGTTTTGGTATAATAATATTAATATAGTATGGTACGGTACATATCTGAGTCTTGCTGAACGGAGGTACATTTTTACTATTCAGGGTGTAGTGTATATTTATATTGACCATATTCCTAGGTATTAAGTTGTATACATATGTGATAAGTTACGGTTTTCAAGCCTTAACAGTACTTGATATTTATTTTATAGTTAATAGTTTCAATAGTCATTATACATGTTCTTATATTTTTGATTTAATTCCCCCATTTTATGTTTTATTTTATAGTTTATGTTAAATAAATCTTCGTAGCTATGGGTTGTTTTAATGCTCAGAAATAACCGGATCACCTTCTACTAACCCATAATAAATCTCAGAGATAAGATAGAGAGATTAACTGAATGTTGTAGTCTATTGTGGAATATATTGATATTCATTTTATTTATTCAGTAAAATCTCTCGATCTTTATTTTCTGTAAAAAATGTTAAATATTCGTAGACTAAAATAGACGACTTTTTATTAAGGCAGTTAAAGAAGACTGATTTTAAAATATTTTGGTAAGAATATAAAACAATTATTACCTTATGGAATGTTATTTGGTGCGAAATTCATAAATGGAATGGTATAGATTTGAGACATTATTATTTCTTTATTTGACTAAGGTTTCGCTTTCTCAGAATTTTTAATGACTTACACGTTTTGTTTAGTATGTTTAGATAATATGTTTCAGCTATTGAATTCTGTTGAAGTTTAGGGCTGTGTGCTACCAGACAAAAATAGTCGTCTTTTTTTATCTACGAGCATTTAACATTCCGTATATGAATTTCGCACCAAATAACATTCCAAATACTACAATTGTTTTATTTTATTTAATAATACATTAACAAGTGCATAAAATCAATTTTCTTTTAAAACCAACTCTAATAAAAAGTTGTCTTTTTCCGTCTACGAATATTTAACATTCCGTATATGAATTTCGCACCGAATAACATTCCGTATACGTGAATGGCACCTCGCCGCCTATTGGTTGAAATATGGCCGCGTGCCGCAAGGAACCAATAGAAAACTCCTAGGTAGCAAATACATATACGGAATGTTTAGATGCTACGGCATAGATTACTAAAACGGTAATTTATATGTATTAAAATGAAAGATTTTTTAAACAATAAGAATAGACCTAAACTACAAGATTAATCAGCATTTTTTCTTAAACCTATTTTCCTAAAATTGTTTGTAATCTAGATGTCACCTGGTCCATCCTAGCTTTTTTGGCATGAAATACCCACTTCTTTGTTGTGGCTACAGAGCACTACACTGACACTGCTTTTCAATAACTGCTCACATAGTTGTGGTTACAATGCACAACACTAAGCCTTGCACAACTTGTCACACTGCACAAGCTCGAACATTTTAGTCCTCTTGAGCCTTTCTTATCTGGGTTTGGTTGACAAGAAGCTGAAGTAATTCATTGTTGCATTGTTGGGAGGATGCTTGTGGAGCCTCTCTTCATGTTTCCTGGCGACTTTCTTAATTTCATTTGGAATAACTCGATTTTAAGTTATCTACGTAAATCTTCAATCAGAACATACCAAGGAGCACCTAATATTTGTTAGAATTCGGTTCTGGAGCATTTCTAAATTTCTATAATTGCTTTTTTTTGTACAGCCCTCTAATTGTAGGCCATAGGTCAACACCGGTTGCAATATCTGTTTGTTAATCAGTACCTTGTTCTGGATGGAAAGTTGATAGTACCACCTATCAGGAAATACATATTTTTGCACTTTATCTTTAACTATTCAGTTTTCTTTTTAACATGTTCCTTCCATTTGAGTTTGACGTTCAGATTTAAACTCAGGTATTTCGCTGTTTTATTATTAGGAACAATGTTGTTGTTTAAGATAATTGGAGAATATGTAATTGATTTTCTTGTTATTATAGTTAATATGAATTAATTTCTTTTCATTAAACTTTATATGCCATTTTTTTGACCAGCGTTCTATGCGTTCTAAATTATTACATTTTGTAGATTTACTATAGATTCTCCTATTAGTTGATCCTATTGTCACTACTGCTGTATCATCAGCTTATGTGGCTAGTTGAATCAGCGGCGGATCCAGCATCATTAAGAGGGGGGGCCGATTGGCTAAATTTCTATATACAGTAAAACCTGTGTTACCGGCCACCTGCCAAAATCGGCCACCTGTACTAACGGCCAGTTTAAAAATTCACCAAACCAATTATAGGTAGACTGCAAAAACTGGAAATACCGGCCACCTTTCTATATCGGCTAATGGTTCTTTCATTTTTAGTGGCCGTTACTGACAAGTTTTACTGTAATAACAATAATAATAATAATAATTTGGCTTTAAGAATACGAAGACAATGAAGAATGCAAAATACCCTAACAATATCGATTGTTATGTCTACTACTGGACTCATTCCGAAGAACCTCCTCGAAAACATAAAAAACCTGAGTCTCTAAATGAATATCTTTATAAGACCATGCAGAAAGCTGTACATATTACTCTCGAGTGCCAGATGTGTATGAAAATTGTTGGGAGATACTCCAGCCAGCATACCACGTCACCTAGGTCTCGATAACACGGAAAAAGTCACACCAGAGCTCGATCTTTTTGTTACCGCAGGTATCGGGATGAGTAAATTTTCCTCTTAGAGAGAGTGTGAACAGTATGGCTAAATCTGGATAATAATAAAAATAATCATGTAGGCGTAAAAATGTAGATAATACAAAAGTATATTTAAAAATTTTTAATTTTTCATACAAAAATGAAATCATTTCATTTTATATAAGTACTTAATTTGTAATAACATATTGATAATGAATAAAAAATTGAATAAAAAAATATGAAAAAAAAAAAAATTTTAAGAAACGCTTTTCTTTAGTTACGAGTGACCAAAATTAAAAGTATTATAAAAAAATCAACTAAAACCCAAAAAATAAAAAAAATTCAAAAAATCTTACACATTCGTCAAAGAAAAACATGGCGCGTCTTCATCGAATAAACGGTTTTCGCCTAACGCTTTTCTTTAACGAATGTGTTAGATTTATTCAATTTTTTTTATTTTTTGGTTTTTAGTTAATTTTTTTTATAATACTTTTAATTTTGGCCACTCGTAACTAAAGAAAAGCGTTTCTTAAAAAAATTTTTTTCATATTTTTTTATTTTTTACTTTTTAGTCTTACACTTTTCAAACAATAAAATATATCGCCATGTTTATTAAAATATATGTATAAAACATATGATGTACAAACATGAAAAGTAGTCGGAGTCGGCAAAAAATTTAAAACTTTTTTGTTTATTTGTGAAGCATAACGTAAACAATTAACGTAAAAAGTCTTATTTTTAAAAATTCTTGTAGTTGATGCACTAACAAAAAATGACATGTGAAATTATCAACAAAAAAAAAAGAATCTGAAAACATAAAATTGTAATATTTTTCGATATAAAAAAATTTGGGAGGTACACCCAAATTTTTCAAGGTATACACCAACAACTCCAAAAAACAAACCAAATAAGATTTTGTTTAAAATTTATCATCAAACTTCGGAGATATGTTTATATACACATTTGTCAAAAAAAAAAACGATAAATCGATATTTTTTGATATATTTTCGCTTAAACATAAAATATTTACACATATGATTGAAGGGTTTCAAAAAAACAAAATGAGACTTTCTAAATTAAAATGAAAAAAGTTTATGCCATAATTACAGGGGAATAGCGCTACTAAACGTTGCGTATAAAATACTTGCAGTACATATAAAAGACAAGATAACACAAAAGATAGATAATGACATAGGAAAATATCAATGTGGATTCAGAAGAGGACGCACAGTGGATCAAATTTTCCTGCTACGTGAAATACAAGCGGAAAGCTACGAATACGGAGAATGTACAGTGGCCCTATTCACCGACTTGAAACAAGCTTGGGACAGGGTAAAACGAAAAAAAATATACAAGGCAATATGTGAAATTAGAATTAGTGAAAAATTAGTACAAATGATAAAAGTGACACTCAGAGAAACAGAGAATAGGATTAAAATAGATGGAAAGGAAAAAGGAAACAGATAAGTTTAAGGTCAGTGAAGGGCTGCGACAAGAATACCCACTGTCGTCATTGTTGTTCAGTATCCTTCTTGAAATTGTCATTAGAGAAGTCGAAGTTGAAGTTAACAGGACACAACTTGTATATTAACGAAAACACCAATGCTTGGCATTCGTTGATGACATAGTACTGATAGCCAGAAGTAAACAAGAAATAAAAGAAATACTAAAAAACCTAGAGGTGATAGCGAAAAATAAAAGGATATGCATAAACCAAGAAAATATACGGAATGGACAAAACGAGAAAAGATACAAGGACAATAGCTGACGATAAGCACAGAAGAAAAAATATGTAAATACGAAGAAGTAGAAAGATTCCAAGATCTAGGAGCAATATTCACTAGGATACCAAATACGAACGAACAAATCCAAGTAAGAATTACGACTGGTTGTATCTTTGCTCTAAACAACTTATTAAGAAGTAAGAACATATCTATAGAAGGGTTAAGATAAGAATATATAAGACAGTGATAAAACGTATAGTATTATATGCCAGTGAAACATGGACGATGAACAAATCCGAACAAGCCCTACTGAAACTGTGGAAAAGAAAAGTCCTCAGGAGAATATTTAAAGTAAAGGTATGGAATTGAATGTGGATAAGAAGACTAGATGTAGAACTGGAGACGATTTATGGAGAACCGAATATAGCAGGGATCATAAAATCACAAAAACTGAGATGCTTGGTAGCTTGGGACATATCCAAAAGATGCCAAACAAGAGGCTTCCTAAAAGAATTTTAACGGGAGGTATAGCATAGCAGGAAAGAAGGAGAAAGGTAGACCGAAAACCAGATGGAAGAAAGATGTTTAAAGAGACAGAAGAACTTAAAATTACAAATTGGAAAAATAAAGCAGCAAGGAGGAAAGAATGGAAAATAATGACACCAAATACGACCCCCTACTCCATCCCCTGGAGGTGGGGTAGGGGCTCAATTTAAAATCTTAAATGGAAACCCCCAGTTTTTATTGCAGATTTGAACTTCTTACGTAAAAGTGAGCAACTTTTATTCGAGACATTTCTTCAAATTCTGGATATATGGCGCTATAATATATAGCATATAGAAATATAATAATATAGAAATAGTTTTTCTTGATCAATACACTTCCAGATGAAAAACTAAACATCACGTGTTTAATATTTTTCAAAAACCTACCAAATGACATCCTGTCGTGTTTGGTGGTATTCGACAGGATTTTGGAAAATATTAAACTTGTGTTTTTTGATTTTTCATTTGAGAGTGTTTTTAGATATGTTAAACCATTTCTATAAATTACCTATGGTATCACGATTAATGGTTTTCTGATTATAGCGCCATCTATCCAGAATTCGAAAAATGTCTCGAATAAAAGTTGCTTACTTTTACGTAAGGAATCCAAATCTGCAATTAAAACTGAGGATCTCCATTTAATATTTTAAAGTTACCCCCATCCCACTTTCAGGGGGTCGAGTGGGGGGTCGTGTTTGGTATCATTTGATAGATTTTTAAAAATTATTGAACACATATATTTCATTTTTTCGATTCGATGTTCATTTCGCGAAATATTCAACGGTTCCGCTAATTTTGGGTTGGGACACCATATACATAATACATAAAGTTGATGAAAGAAAAATAAATATAATATGTAGTGAATTATCATTAAAATTTAAAAAACCTACAAAATGAGACTTTATAAGTTAACAACTTACAGTAGTTCCGGAAATGTAATAATGAATTAAACGAATGTAATTTTCAAAAAATCAAAATAACTACTTTACTTTTTTCAATGCAAACAAATTCATGTCGAAATAGTTTTAATGTTATTTCGTAATGGGAAAGTACATCATGTCATGTGACACCTCATTTAAAAGCGTTTGAAATACTGATTACAAAAATGGATAATACCTACATGCGCAAAATTTTGGTCAAATACTTTTTAAACACATTCATTTTTTTCGAATCCTGAGAAAGCTAATACGAGAATTTTTGAAAAATTTAAACGCAGAATAAAATACATATTACATTATTACCGAGGGCCGAAAGTCCATTAGAATAAACAAAAGGTTTCTTGTGAATGATATAGGTACTTGAAATTAAAAATCATACTCAATTTTCTTTTCTTTTTCACCCCTGTAACTTATTCAAATAAACATTATAGAAGTTTTCAGGGACTTTCGTCCCTCGGTAATAATGTAATCTTGCATTTTGTGTTTAAATTTTTTAAAAATACTTATTAGTTTTCTCAGGATTATAAAAAAATGAATGCATTTAAAAAGCATTGGACCGAGATTTTGCACAAGTATTACCTATACATTTTTGTAATCACTAACTCAAAAGCTTTTAAATGAGGTGTCACATGATGTACTTTCCCATATGAAGTTTAAAATTTAATTAATTACCATAATTTTATATGTGGATGATTGCATCCCGCGACATAAATGACTATCTATCGTACTCGTGCATAAATACTCACGTCTATCAAACGTGATATAGAATAAACTTATATAATATACAAGACATACATTTCATGCATATAAGACATAGGTACCTTTTTCCATAAAACTCTCGAAAGTAGAATTGGTATTTACTGCATCATCGTTGATTTGTATCGGACGCACTGAAACATCGCATGACTTGTTTTGAATGCTCTCAGAACTTAAATTTGATCCAAGATCAGTAGGTCTCATAGTATGATCTATCTGATAAGATGTACCTTGTACATATTTATTATCTTCATTACTATTAATATTATCACTATCACCCAAATTACGTTGATTTTTAAAAAAATAATCAGCTATATTGCGACATTTCAATTTTTTACTTTTCAAGTTCTCGGTAGAAGCTTCTTTTCGTTTATTTGACATTTTATAACTCTTCGTAAATCACAAACTATTAATATAAAAAAGAAGAATAAACTCAAAATAATATTAATCACTCTAACAATTTACAAACTAAGATCTGTAAGAATCAGTATTAGAGATGTTACTTGCATCGATAGACAAAATACACTAAGTGACTAATAATTAATAAGCAAAGGGTGTTCTTTTTTTCTGGTCAGCAATCGTTTGAACATAATACATTTATATTTTCGGCAAATTAATATAGTTTTGCTGGGCGCGCTATTTTCGAGAGATTTTCGAAGAATCCGTTATCTGCAACCGATTTTATAATTATACGAGGGTGGACATGCTTAGGTATGTGTTCACAGTATATACATACATATTTGTTTAAATATGCTTATTGTGATCATTTTTAATTCTTAATGTATACCTAAGAATTATAAATTACTCATTTCCGAATACACTGGCGTCACTGGCCCGTTTTAGACAAGTCTCATACTAATAAAATATATTTATATGTAATTCATATAATATTGTAATTTTAAAACATGTATAATTATCCATTTGAAAAATCAATGAATGTTTTTGTAATCTTTATACAGTAAAACCTGTCAGTAACGGCCACTAAAAATGAAAGAAACATTGGCCGATATAGAAAGGTGGCCGGTATTGCCAGTTTTTGTAGTCTACTTATAATTGGTTTGGGGATTTTTTAAACTGGCCGTTAGTACAGGTGGCCGATTTTGGCAGGTGGCCAGTAACACAGGTTTTACTGTAGTAAAACCTGTCAGTAACGGCAACTAAAAATGAAAGAACCATTGGCCGATATAGAAAGGTGGCCGGTATTGCCAGTTTTTGTAGTCTACTTATAATTGGTTTGGGGATTTTTTAAACTGGCCGTTAGTACAGGTGGCCGATTTTGGCGGGTGGCCGGTAACACAGGTTTTACTGTATTATAATTAAAAAAAAATAAATCACTTGGGTTGAGAGGAGGGGCCGATCGCCCCCATCGCCCCCCCCTGGATCCGCCACTGAGTTGAATGTTTTCTCTGTCCGGAATGTCAGATGTAAACAAACGGTATAATACTGCTGCTAGAACGCTATCTTGCTGCACTCCTGCTCCACACAGTTCGTAATATAAAATGGGGTGAAGATCACTGTAAACAGCGGTAATTTACAAACGCATTCCTCTTCATACCCTTCGTCCCGTTGGTTCTCTGTTCTAGCCTAACAATCGGCTCCGTGTAATGAATATGTTTTGCCAATTTTCCTATTTTGTTTGATCTTTGATTTCAATACGAATTTGTTTCTTTTTTCCTTGCCATGATTTACATTCAAACGGCCCCTTGTGTACTGACTGCATAATTATGCAAAACAGTTAAATGAAACGCACGCAAATTATCGCTTTAATGTTTTAAAATATGGAAAATTTTGCTACGGATGTATGGATGGAATGTAAAGGTGAGATTTATAAGAATAATCCAGATCAATCGATTTGACTAACAAAATACTCAGAAAGTAACTGGTGTACGGGTTAGATTACTAAAACGGTAATTCATATGTATTAAAATGAAAGATTGTTTTTAAACAATAAGAATAGACCTAAACTACAAGATTAATTAGCATTTTTTCTTTAACCTATTTTCCTAAAATTGTTTGTAATCTAGATGTCACCTGGTCCATCCTAGCTTTTTTTGGCATGCAATGCCCACTACTTTGTTGTGGCTACAGACTACACTGACTCTGCTTTTCAATAACTGCTCACATAGTTGTGGTTACAGTGCACAACACTAAGCCTTGCCTTGCACAACTTGTCACATTGCAGAAGCTCGAACATTTTAGTCCTCTTGAGCCTTTCTTATCTGGGTTTGATTGACAAGAAGCTAAAGTACTTCATTGTTGCATTGTTGGGATGCTTGTGGAGCCTCTCTTCATGTTTCCTGGCGACTTTCTTAATTTCATTTGGAATAACTCGATTTTAAGTTCTCTACGTAAATCTTCATTCCGAACATTTCAAGGAGCACCTATAATATTTTTTAGTATTCGGTTCTGGAGTAATTCTAAATTTCTATAATTGCTTTTTTTGGTACAGCCCTATAATTGTAGGCCATAGGTCAACACAGATTGCAATATCTGTTTGTTAATCAGTACCTTGTTCTGGATGGAAAGTTGATAGTACCACCTATCAGGCAATACATATTTTTGCACTTTATCTTTAACTATTCAGTTTTCTTTTTAACATATTCCTTCCATTTGAGTTTGACGTTCAGATTTAAACACAGGTATTTCGCTGTTTTCTTATTAGGAACAATGTTGTTGTTTAAGATAATTGGAGGATAATTGATTCTCTTGTTATTACAGTTAATATGAATTGATTTCTCTTCATTAAACTTTATATGCCATTTTTTTGACCAGCGTTCTATGCGTTTTAAATTATTACATTTTGTAGATTCACTATAGCTTCTTTTATAGTTGCTCCTATTGTCAGGACTGCTGTATCATCAGCTTATGTGGCTAGTTGAATGTTTTCTCTTTCCGGAATGTCAGAGTCAGATGTAAACAAACGGTATAATACTGCTCTAAGAACGCTATCTTGCGGTACCCCTGCTCTACGCAGTTCGTGATATAAAATGGGGTGAAGATCACTGTAAACAGCGGTAATTTACAAACGCATTCCTCTTCATACCCTTCGTCCCGTTGGTTCTCTGTTCTAGCCTAACTAGAGTTGCACAAGTTTGACTTGAATGTTTGAACTTGACTTGAGTTTGACTTAATTTCAAGTCAAACTCAAGTCAATCCTTCTGACAAATATTTCAAGTCAAGTCAAACTGGTCAATCGTACAGGTTTGAAAATTCAAACTGTTTGTCAAACTAGTTTGAAAGAGTTTGAAAAATAATTTATTTAGTAGATATACTTTTTTGTCGAGATTGCCATGTTAGTTGCCAATTAAGATAAGAAAATTAATAATACAATGAGTGCCACATAAAAGTAACTTAATACGGGAAGCGATTATAATCAAAATAGGGTCGTAAATTTAAATTTCTTGAAAATGATTCCTGAATGCTTAAACTGCTTGCTGGCAAGTTTCGTTTTATCCAAATAACTTTTTTATATCTGAGTGTTACTAGATTAAAACAAAGAATTCGTTGGATAGTTTCTTTATCATACAAAGTGTAATTTAATCTACTTTGGGAGCGTTCAGGTTCAAGTATTACGTAACGCAAGTTGGGGGGGGGGGGTTATATAAAACGTTACGGCGCCTTACACGGGGAGGGGGGTAGGATGGTTCGAACAGCGCATTACGTAATAGTGATGTAACGAATGTCATTTTTTGAACATTCGCGAATACGAATGCGAATGCGAATATCTAATAACGACATTCGAGAATGCGGATGCGAATGCGAATGCTCAGTTTTTTTTAATTTGTTTTTATTTTTGAAATGTTTTCTAAATTTGTAATGAGAAGTTAAATGATATTTAGTGTAAATCAATCTGAATCAAGCTTTATTACATTATGCCAAATAATAAAACAACGTGAAGGCTGATAATCTGATTATACGAGGTTAAGTTACCTTTTTTTAATAAAAAAGATGAGAAAGAGAATCGATTTTGATTTTATTAATCTAACTTTATTTTCAAATTATTATTTCTCTAGAGTTTCACGATATTCGATAAAAATATCGATATTGTATTGATATCGTATCGAAAACCAATACGATACCGTTACAATACATACCTTAGCAATATTAATGTCGATACGATACTCATTATCTGAAATCAATACAATACTCTTGTATTGTCGATACGCTTGCCTCGATATTATTGAAAATATCGATATCGAGAAAAGAAAATAAAACGCCACAGTTGTTTGATTATATTTTGTGGAATAGGTATTTAGATCATAATTATTTATTACATAAAAGTATAAGTGATCTGCAACCCAAGCATCAGCTGTTATAATATTTTACACTTGAGTGCACGAACTTGAAATTCTTGAGAGTGAGTAAATGTCTGTTATGATTACACTGTTTATATCATGTGGAATTTGTAGCAATATTATGGAAGTAAGTGATGATGGCTCAAAAATAATTTTTAAAAATACTGAATTCGATTTATTCCGAATCTCCGGGGATTTCCCTATATTTTCAAAAGTAGTTTTTAAACAATACAGCATTATAAGTATTTGTTGACTTTCAAAGAAGCATTCAGCCATATTCAATCTTTATAAGAATATACATATCAGTTATAAGCAATATTGCTATCGTATCGAAATCAATATCAATACGATATTTTTATAAGACAGTATTGCCGATATCGATACTCGATACGATACTTCATTGGCATAACCAATACAATACTCAATACTTAAAAAGCATCGATATTGTATCGTATCGTGAAGCTCTATATTTCTCTGATATTCATATTCGCAAAACATTCGCACAAATTTTGCGAATGCGAACGCGAATGCGAATATGCAAAAAGATGCGGATATTCCCGAATGCGAATACGAATATTCGTTACATCACTATTACGTAACATTGTTTTTTTAACTTAAATAAAAAAAAACTACCGAATCACAATCTTCCACCTTTTCAACTTTCGTTTATATTTTACATAGAACCCCTGGATTGTATTATATTGTCCCCTCACCTCCGCTCATGTTACAATAGGACAAAATAGTATTCAAGTGAAAAAATCTTAAAATTTGTATTTAGCAGTGAAGCACAGTAACATGTGTCTCAATGGACAGCTCAAAATAAAATGATTTGGAATTTTTATGACTTTCTTTTATTAAAAAAGGCATTTAAGGGTAAGGGCCAGTTAGAAAAAACATCTGGTAACCAATCTGCTAGTTCACTCGAAAATACAATACAAACGTATTGCTGTATATTTGTTGGTATTTCTTTAAAATTCAAATATAACCATTGGGTTATTAGACCTGGATCCTGCGTACCAAAAAAAGTTGATTAATAGCAAGCGGAAAATTTGTTAATAGCTTAACGGTGCCTAGTCGGACAAACTTAGATGTACGGGAACACTGGAACGGTGGAAGTTTTAATTGTGGAACAGTTTAATAATTTGGAACGTCAGATTACGAAAACGTCCCATGTATTTTGTCGGACATAACATTCAATTGATTTGTTACCATTTCATTAAACTCTCATGCAAAAATCAGACTGCTATTACTAACCAACATGATTCCTGTCATTTGACATGTTCTTCATGTTCCACTCATTAAAATGCCCAGTTGGTGATAAACACCAGTCTGATTTTTGCATGAGAGTTTAATGAAAGGGTAACAAATCAATTGGATGTTAATCAATCGAAAGTTCTATCCGACAAAATACATGGAACGTTTACGTAGTCTGACGTTCCAAATTTTTAACCTGTTCCACAATTAAAACTTCCCCTGTTCCAGTGTTCCCATACATCAAAGTTTGTCTGACTAGACACCGTTAAGCTATTAACAAATTTTCAGCTTGCTATTAATCAACTTTTTTTTGGTACGCGGGATCCAGGTCTATATGGTTTTACCTACATTTATCTACAATTTAAATTTCTTTCGGAGACAGGCTACAAATGTTGGGTTTAAATTTTTAAAAAATTAATGTATAAATATGCATTAATAGTATGGTATAACTTATAACTAGACCCAAACCCAGACATCCAAAGTGAAAGTTATTGTCCAACACCAAATGGTTCTATATGGTCCACATAATGTTAAGAAAAAAGTTACACACACCATTTTGAGCGTCGGGTTTGGGGGGAGAGGGGAAGAAATAGGTAAATTTTCGGTAAAGAAATCGGAATATTTCTAAAACTATGCGGTTTCTAAAGGATTCTACATATAATTTAAAACAAAAAGGTCCTATACATATTTGTTATAAAATCAACGGTTCCAGAGTTACGGAGGGTGAAAAGTGGAAGTTTTCGATACTTTTTATATTTTTTGGGAAATTTATAATATTATTACTGATGAAAGAAATTTTCTTTAACAGGATTGTGTTTTGTAAATAAAAATTGCTATTTCAGTGGCATGTTAGTGATAAGCCCTCGAAGAAATGTCAATCTCACCACCCAAAATCATCATCAATTGCCCAAAAAATATAAAAAATATCGAAAACCTCCACTTTTCACTCTCCGTAACTCTGGAAGCGTTGATTATATAACAATTATATATAGGACCTTTTTTGTTTTAAATTTTATGTAGAACAATTTTGTATAGAACATTGTTTACGCTAAAGTATAGTTTTAGAAATATTGACGAAAAACGTAAAAAAAATACTAATTTACCGCTTTCTCCCCAATCTCCTCTCCAACCCGGACGCTCAAAATGGTGCAACTTTTTACTGCACAATATGTGGACCATATAGAACAATTTGGTGTTGGAGGAAGACTCTTTCTTTGGATGTTTGGGTTAGGCCTTTTTTTGACCACTTATACTATACTACCTCCGTAACTTTGGAACCGTTCATTTTAGAAGGATTATGCAATGGGCCTTTTTTTATTTCAAATTGAATGTAGAACATTTTTGTATAAAAGGTTGTTCATGCTAAATCGCATAGTTTTAAAAATATTGACGAAAAACGTAAAAAACTACGAATTTACCGATTTCTCCCCCCTCTTCCCTTCAAACCCGACGCTCAAAATGGTGTGACTTTTTTCTGAACATTATGTGGACCATATAGAACAATTTGGTGTTGATGATAACTTTCACTTTGGATGTCTGGTTTATGCCATTATTTGGATCAATTGTATCATACTATAAGACGCTATAAGCTTTCTTAATAATTATTATCCTAACTGGCGCGCTTATTGGGTTTTATTTGTCTGTCTGCGGTTTAAATATCATATCAGCCAATACATTTCTGTTTATTGAAATTTGTCAAAAAATTTTTTTTGGACTTTGTTGGGATTGGGGGATTTCCCCTACCCCTCCCCCACCCATTACTCCCCCCCGTTGATCCGCCACTGAACAAATAAACACGTTGCGTAATATTCAAACTTTTCAAACTGTTTGAAGATGTTTGAATTCAAGTCAAACCTAAAGATATCGAAATCAAGTCAAGTCAAACTTTTTTATATAAAAAGTTTGATTTTCAAGTCAAGTCAAGTTTGTTGAGTAAAATCAAACTAGTTTGACTTGATGCATCTCTAAGCCTAACAATCGGCTCCGTGTATATAATGAATATGTTTTGCCAATTTTCCTATTTTGTTTGATCTTTGATTTCAATACGAATTTGTTTCTTTTTTCCTTGCCATGATTTACATTCAAACGGCCCCTTGTGTACTGACTGCATAATTATGCAAAACAGTTAAATGAAACGTACGCAAATTATCGCTTTAGTGTTTTAAAATTGCTGTATTTTTCACGGAGTTTTAACATATTACTAGGGATGTAGGAATGGGATGTAAAGGTGAGATTTAGAAGAATAAGCCAGGTCAACGGATTTCTTTTTTTTTCTGCTTTTTGTGTAGACATGACTCTACTTTTTGTTTTTTCAATGTGTCTCGTGTAAGTTGGCGTTCCATCGTTTTCCGATCGTCTTCCTATTGGGGAACCGTCGGGGAACCGATTTTTGAAGGGGTTTCATCTCTGCTGTTTCTAGCATTCTTTTTGTCCTGTGTCAAGTAGTGTTTCTTCAGCGTATGTCATTATTGGTCTGATGGCTGTTGTCCCTCTCCAAATTATTCGAACAGAGGATTGTTCGAAATCAAAAAGTCCGTCTTATGTTGATCTAAACAAAGCACACGACAGAAAAAATTAAAGAAGAATGTAGTAGTATGAAAACACCTTAACCAACAAACTATCCTATAGGTACTTTGTGTTTCGCATATGATCACGTGATCATGGTCCACGATAACGAGACCTTAAATACGTTAAGTACCCTTTCAGACTAAGACACTGGTGTCTGACACCGGTGTCCTCCACCGGTGTTCAATTGTAGCAATGCATTGGTGAGCCACTAAAATCAGCCAGACACTCAAAGTCTGAGATAACAAAGTCCGAGTCTGAACAACTCGGAGAAAAGATGAGAAAATTCTTTAAAAGCCACAATATCTCTTCGTATACTAGCTACGTCATCTCTTTTCTGTTTTATAATATGTATTGAGTTTTGGACCTTGAAAGAAAATTTACAAATAAAGAGGTCCTTAGAAGAAAAAAATAGAACCAAGATATACTACGCAGAATTAAATATCGAAAGCAACAATACTTCGGACACATTATGCGAAATTAGAGCTTCACGATACGATACAATATCAATACCTTTTAAGGTTATGCCAATGAAGTATCGTATCGAGTATCGATATCGGCAATACTTTCTTATAAAAATATCGTATTGATATTGATTTCGATAGGATATCGATACAATACTCGATAAAATATCGACATAAAAAGGATTATACATCTGAGCTGTGTAGGCCCCTTATGCCCACTTTTGCATGCTTGGCAAATGGACATTATTCTAAAAATATTAAGAATATTGCTTATAACTTATATGTATATTCTTATAAAGATTGAATATGGATGAATGCTTCTTTGAAAAGTCGACAAATACTTACTAATTCTGTCTTGTTTAAAAACTACTTTTGAAAATATAGGAAAATCCGCGGAGATTCGCAATAAATCGCAATTCAGTATTTGTTAAAAATTATTTTTGTCATCATCACTTACTTCCATAATATTGCCACAAATGCCACATGATATAAACAGTGTAATCATAACAGACATTTACTCACTCTCAAGAAGAATTTCAAGTTCATGCACTCAAGTGTAAAATATTATAACAGCTGATGCTTGGGTTTCAGATCACTTATACTTTTATGTAATAAATAATTATGATCTAAATACCTATTCTACAAAATATAATCAAACAACTGTGGCGTTTTATTATGTTTTTCTCTCGATATCGATATTTTCAATAATATCGAGGCAAGCGAATCGACGATACAAGAGTATTGTATTGATTTCAGATAATGAGTATCGTATCGACATTAATATTGCTAAGGTATGTATTGCATCGGTATCATATTGGTTTTGGATACGATATCAATACAATATCGATATTTTTATCGAATATCGTGAAACTCTACTGCGAAATGAATCCAGATCTGCCCTCTTACAAGCAATCCTGTAGGGAAAAAAATTAGAAGGCGAGGTAGCGAGGTCAAAGAAGAAGAACAGCCTGGTTAAAGAGTCTCACAAGCTGGTTTAACACAAGACCTGCGCAGCTTTTCCACGTTGCTGCAGACAAGATAAAGACTGTTATGATGATCGTCAATATTTGTCGCGGATAGGCACATCCGGAAAAATAATACATACTACAATAGTAAAACAATTCAAAGACAAGGGTCTTGAAATAATTATAAAGGAGACTCAATATATGAGTTTTGGTGAAGAATACTCATATTTGAGTGTCACACTCAAATACGGCTATATACAAGTACATAGCTGATTTTATAAAATTAATGTGAAATATTTTAATATTGAACAGTTAACGAACAAGATAATATTAAAATAATTATAAGGCACTCGGTGGAGTGGCGACAGAAGTGAAAACTTCTGGCGAACCAAACTCATTCGGGTTCACACTCCTTCCCTCCGGGGTCCGGACAAATAATCCCGGACAAAAAATCCCCACAAAAAATCCCGGACAAATAATCCCCACAAATTTTTTTGTACAAAATATCCCCACAAAAAATCCCGTACAAAAAATCCCCAACAAATATTTCCTGCCTAATAGTTATCTAAAAGTTTTCCCGAAATTTTAACAAATTTCGAATTCCAATTCCATGCTGAAAACTTCAAATTTTACATGACAAAAGAGTGTGAGTTTTTTCAAAAATTATGGAAGATATGGGAACTGAGCTAAGGCCCCGTTTTCATGTCAGGCGCTTAACGTGCCTTTTGATAACGCGCGATTACAACTACATACATTTTACTGAAGACCGTTCACATGCTAACGCGCGTTTTAGGTCATTATGACGCGCGTTGGCATGTGAACGGTCTCAAGTAAAATGTATGTACGAATAGTTGTAATTGTAAAACGGGGCCTTAGTTCATTCCCCATATTTTCCACGATTTTTTAAAAAACTCACACTTTTTTGTCATGTATGAACAAATAGAGTTAACAAAAATATAACACAAATAAAGTTTTCAGCATGGAACTGGAATTCGAAATTTGTTAAAATTTCAGGAAAACTTTTAGAGAACTATTCGACAGCAAATATTTCTTGGGGATTATTTGTCCGGGATTTTTTGTGGGGATTTTTTGTCCGGTGATTATTATTTGTCCGGGGATAATTTGTGGGGATTTTTTTGTCCGGGATTATTTGTCCGGGGATTATTTGTCCTAGCTTCATCTCACCGTAGCGATGACGGTCGCGAGTTCAATGCTTTTTCCCATCCAAAAAGAAGTGCTATATTATATACGCGTTGCGTACATCCTATGCTATTTATTTAAACATACACATAACATATATCCGTAAAAAATTTATTTCGGCGAAGGGATGATGGTCGCGTACTTAATGCTTTTTACCCATCCAAAATTGCACAACATCTCTAAAGAAGTTTTCACTTCAAAAATTTATTTTGCTGAAGCGATCACGGTCGCGATGACGGTCACTAATTAATACCTTATCCACATACAAAATGTGCACAACGTCTCTAAAGAAGTTTTCATTACAAAAATTTATTTCGCCGAATCGATGACGGTCGCGATGACGGTCGCTAATTTAATACTTTTTCCCATCCAGAAAGTGCACAACATCCCTAAAGAAGTTTTCACTTCAAAAATATATCTTGATCTCTAATTGACTTACCTTTCTTGGAAACAATGTCGTCGGATAAAATGGAAGGTTGCGGACTGAGCGGTTGTAAATGGAAAGCTGTATTTGCACTAGAATACCACGAGGATGGAGATCGCCAACTTGTCTGATTTCCATTTAATAACCTGAGTTTGTCGTAGACGTTATCGTTACCACTAGACACGGGAGGCGATGAGTTTTGTTCTTTTTGTGCGGCTAAATTACGTAATACCCTGTTGATTGATGATACCTGGAAAAAATGATAATATTAGAAATCTGGAAAATGGTTGTGCTGATACATTTTATTTCAATATAAGAATTACACGCACCTACTGAGCTTAGAAATGAATATAAAAAGTATTAAGATTGCATGCAAGTTTCTGGAATTCATTTTACAAAGGGCGCCGTATACCTAATGCATTAATGCAATTTTTTTATTTCGCCAACTTCAACCATTCTAAATCCTTTTAGTGTTTCCTTGGCAGACAGTCCTGCATCTTGTATTTCGGCTATTACTTTATTATACATGCTTTTGGTCACAACATTGTAGCGACTTTCTTTCTTCTCGCTCTGTTTCTTTTCTAAAATCTTTTCCAAAAAACGTTTTTTCCACGTTCGTATATCTCTGCTCTCAACCTGAACTTCGACTTAATCACTCATGGTGAATAATACAGAGTCTTCTTCTTTTGGTGCCTATTCTTTTCGAATATTGGCGATCATTCTGGCTATAATTATTTTATTAACTGATCCTTTAAAGAGATTAGTTGTTGTTGTGGAGAACCATTTCCTCACACACGGTAGTGTAATATAACCAATAAAAAGGATGCAGAAAAATCAACAGTTGCACACACTAGTTTGTTACCGACCGGCCGCCTTCGTCTGACTCTACCTCGAACAAGCCAAATCGTATTTGTCTCTCAACGATTTTAACTGGTATTCGCTAGTAACTCCAGTAAAAACTAGTTTTAACTAGTATAAACTATTCTAAATGAAAGTTCGGGATTTCTAGTTTTAATTGAATTTAGCAGTCAAATGTAGTTTTGACTAGTTAAAACTAGAATTGTCTAAAGCGCACAGTCACAACTAGTCTTCCTAGTAAATTTGGGCTTTAACTGGAATCAGGTTTTAACGGTAACATATACATAGTGATCATTTTGCGACAAAGTCCCTTATATCTGCTATTATTGGAGATCCAAACAAAGTTAGTTACAAAAATAAAAGGTAGCTGTAAGCTTCACCTTTTAAAATTACTTACGAATGTACATGGCATTCCATAACACTGTACCCCATCAAATATATTGTTCAAGCCCCACGTTGGGTGCCAATGTGCAAAAAATAGCAACCAATGTGTAGCACTGAAGCTACGATCTAGCTAGATTATTGGGTGCCTATTGTGTAACAATAAAATGACACCTCAGTCTTGTAACTATAAAACAACACTTGGGATGTCATTGGTTTTGAAATTGTGTTGGAATTTGCTATCTTTTTTACACTAACATTGGCTTCTTTCTTAAATATTATAGATAACCATTTTTATGATATCGGAATAGCTCGCAATAAATTGAAGAAGAATGAAAAAGGCAGCCTTAAATTCGTATTTCTGACTAGTTGGTCGTCATCAGTACAGTGCAGCCAAGTTTAAAAAAGTAGAATAAATTTGGAAAATGATCAATACAAAAAACGCATCAGAAAGCAACTCAACCAATTTGCAGTAATAATAGTAAATAGTAGGAGCCCTGAGTTCCAGAACATCAAACTAGTAAGTCAAATTCTGCAAGCAAGCTAAGAGAGTCATTAATATTCAGCTCAGCGGGGTGGTATTCTTCAATGTGTGAAATTCTATCAACAAGCGATCTACCTGTTTTATGAAATGATCCCTTGTTTATTTAAGTACACATTTCCATCAATAATACCCCGCTGTGCTGAATATTACTAGATTTTTTAGTTTGCTTGAAGAACTATACCATGGAGGAATACGTTTTTTGAAGTTATACTTCTTTACCGGCGATATGAAGGTGAATTTTTATATGTTAAAACCTATGATCCCGGCGCATGCGCATTATAACTTTGTTCTGATTGGATGTTCAAATGACATGTCAAAAATTATTCAATATGGCGTCTGTGGCACAGCTGTACGTAGTTTGATTATTTATGGTAGTTGCGCTTTGAAATTTGTGGGAAAAGAAACAAAGTTAGTTAATAGTTATACTGCTTTTTTAAATAGTTTTCATACACCTATATTTTTGGACTTTTGGACTATTTTGGACAAGGAAAACTCATTCTAATTTGGTAAGTAGTTTTTATTATAATCATATTGTAATTATACATTTGGATTAGGTTGGAATAAATTTATTTTCTCAAGAATGGGGATTTTAGAGAGAAATCCCAAATTAGGACCGATTTTTATTTTTAAATTATGATTTTTTGGCGTAGATTTATTTATCTAGTAGGTATGTAATGCTTTGATTTACATACTTAGTTTGATTACCAACAAAAGTTCTACCAATCTTCATCTAATATATTGTTTTCTTACTGTTTTGTTATATTTTAATATTTTCTTCCACAAAATTTAAACTACATAATTTAATTATATTCAAAACAACTGTCAAACAGTAAAACGTTCAGTTACCCTATTTTTCCACATGACAAATAATGTGGAATTGGACGAGTGAGTCTAGGCTTCGATTACGAATCAAAGCGCCACGAAATTCACGGGTTCGATTCCCGATTCAAGTTTTTATTTTTTTATTTTTTTATGCATTTTATGATTGTAAGTATATTTGTTATATAATCTTTTTTTCAGAAAATGCGTATTTAAAATTTTTGCCAACAATTATTATCGTTCAGAAATAATTTTTTCTTTGTGGCATTTTTCAATGTGTTTGTGTGCGTGTTATTCTTTTATTTTTTTAAATTTTTGGTTTTGTCTTAAAAATCACATAATATGTAGTAGAAGTATAACTTCTTACGTGCGTACAAAGTACACACACATTCTTTTTTTTTAAGATCATTTTCCTTTATTTTACTTTTTATTACTTGGCTGCACCGTACTGACCACGGTACTGACTGATGACCAACTAGCCAGAAATATGTAATTAAGGCTGCCTTTTTCATTCTTATAGCATAGCATATACAGTGCGTTGGAATAAGTGTTACCCCCCCACCCTTATTAACTTATTTATTCTTAATACATAAGCACAACGCTCGGACAGGTCGATTTTTAAAATAATCATAGTATATTATAGCATCAATGTCTCGAACTTTACGCGATCCCTCTTCAGGTGACAAGCATAAAATTGATTTTTTTTTTAATGAGAAAGTAGGTACATCATGTGACACCTCATTTAAAAGCTTTTGGAATACAGATTACAAAAATGTATAAGACTTTGATTCTTTTTGAGAGCGTAGTCGCAAAATTTCGGTCGAATTCTTTTTAAACTCATTATTTTTTTCAAATCCTGAGAAAACTAATAGCTACTTTTGAAAAATTTAAACGCAGAATGAAAGACTATAATTACCGAGGGCTGAAAGTCCCTTACAGTAAACAAAAAGTTTCGTTTGAATGATATATTTGAATTTAAAAATCAGACTAAATTTTCTCATTTTTTTCACCCCTGTGACTGATTAAAATAAACATTATAGAAGTTCTTAGGGACTTTCGACCCTCGAGACTACTGTAATATTTCTTTCTGTGTTTAAATTTTTCAAAAATACTTATTAGTTTTCTCAGGATTCGAAAAAAATTAATGCATTTAAAAATAATTCGACCAAAATTTTGCGCCTATGCTCTCAAAAAGGATTAAAGTATTATACATTTTTGTAATCAGTATTTCAAAGGCTATTAAATGAGGTGTCACATGATTTTCCATTAAAAAAAAATCAAAGTTATGCCTGTCACTTGAAGAGTACTCACGTAAAGTTCGAAACATTGATGCTACAATATACTATGATAATTTTAAGACTTTGGCTTCAGGGGCGATTTTTTACGGCGCGATAATTTACGGCGCCCATTGGTTTGACTACTTCCTCCAACAATTTTAGGTGAAATCATTTATCGCGCCGTAAAAAATCGCCCGTTTGGCCAAAGCGTAAAAATCGACCTGTCCGAGCGTTTTGCTTATGTGCTAAAAATAAATAAGTTAATAAGGGTAACACTTATTCCAGTGCACTGTATTTATTGCGAGCTATGCCGACATCCTTTGCATTATTTTCTATTTACTCGCAAAAAAAATCATATACCATTATTAATATAATAATTTTTTCATTAAATTTGACCATCCTTTAGGTGCATTCAACAGGATATAATTCGAGCTATATATTAAAATATCTTTTTAATCTCCAACTTTAATATCGTAATCAGTTTTTTGGTTGAGAGATCAACAATGTACTCAAATGCGTGAGACGTGTGCCCGACACGTGTTCTATCCCAGATTATTGCACATTGCGATTTTTAAACGCTTCCCCTTTTACTCTACAGCTTTTCCGACAGATTTTATCTTCATAGATAATACTTAATAATACATAGCTTAGATTTCATATTTCGACGGACGATTTTGAATGTAATTTTGACTGCGGTGGATGGGAATCTTGTAAATGTAATAAATCGTTGCTTTTTACAAGTTATCATTCCCTATTACCCTAATTCCCAAAGGGTATAGGCGCAAAATGTCGCGCCAATCTTCTGTTTTACATCAATGCAGTAATTTCCGATAATTTAATCCTGAGAAAACTTATACTTTTTTTTTGAAAAATTTAAATGCAGAATGAAAAATTGCATTATTACGAGGGCCGAAAGTACCTGAGAACTTCTATAATGTTTATTTTAATAAGTTACAGGGGTGAAAAAAAAAGAAAATGTACTGTGCTGAAAAAAATGTATTCGCGATGTCACAATGACGACCTCTCGTGGATTTCGGCTGAACTAGCTTCGAGGGTATTTTTAATGTCAAACGCTCAACGAGAAGAGCGCCCATATAAAAATTTTTAGGGGGGGGGGACCAAACGTATTTTTTGACAAAAATACGTTTGTCTGTATATGTATATACAATACAAATTTAAGTTTTTGTTCTTTCCCGAAAAGCTAGGGGGGCACGGCCCCCTCTTGCCCATGCTCAGCCTATGCTCAGCGCACATGCATTTGAAACAAATAGGTAATATTAATTATTTTAATGTCCGACTCGTATAATATTTGACAAATAATGACATGATTTCGAAGTCAGTTAAGTATGATATAATGCCCTAGGGCGTTATGTTGAAAAATAACGCCCTTGGGCATTAAATTTAAATAACTAGTCAAATACTGTCAACTTGACAAATAACAACCTAAGTAAAACTATGGTTACCACAATTACGTTACGACTATTGCTGATAAATGTACTTGTTTGAAAACTAATTAATTCAAAATTCATTCAAATTTTTGCATATAAAGAATTTTAGTCGGACATTAAACGTTGAAGGCACCACGGGTTTTATAGGTAATATCGCTTTCGGGCAACGTATATCCCTCGGGCCAAAGGCCCTCGGTATATATACCATTGACCTCAAGCGTTATTATCTTTATAATACCCTTGATACCTTAATAACTATTTTTTAATGTTTTAAATTAATTATTGGGTAATATAAAAGGGTTAACATTGAATATTCACTTGTCAATTAAAGTTGGAGTCGATGTTGTTTATAAAATTTTGTATGTAGGTAAAATGTTTCAATTCGCAATGTTAATCACAATGAGGACCTCGAATAATATCCCGAATAAAGTACGTGCCTCCTAGTGGCGGGATACGGGCAACAATACACTGGCTTATAGGGCAGTCCTTACAGTAGGGATCCTGGCCTATACAGAAAAATGCAGGCGGGTGTGGGGTAATACTGCACTTTGGTTGCATTGGTGGTGTATTGGCTAAACGTGCAGGGCAGGGTACGGTGCTGATAGAAAAGGCATTCAGGCATCAAATATCCAAAAATCTTTTCAGGCCATAATAATGAAAAAACTTTCTCCAAACGCAATAAAAAACTTATACTGAAATGATGGCATCTCCTGAGGTAAAATGATCCGGAAGTAAAATGAGCCTCCGTTCGGATCTCCGGGTGAGGACTATCTTAGGGGGAACACCATTACAGGTTAGAAAAATCAGGATAGGGTCTTGGAATCTTGGTAGTCTTACAGGTAAGAGTCTGGAGTTAGTGGATGCGCTCAAACGAAGAAGAGTTCAAATTGCTTGTATTCAAGAAACTAGGTGGAAAGGACAACGGGCGAAAGAACTAGGTGATGGATATAAATTGTGGTATGTAGGGAGAAAGAAGAGCTTTGTATGATCAATTAGGAGACGTACTGAGTGATATTTCAGCAGAGGAGAAAGTTATAATAGGAGGTGATTTCAATGCACATGTGGGCCAAGCCAAGACAGGATATGAAACAATACATGGGGGTTTAGGCTTTGGAACTAGAAATGAAGCTGGAGATGACATGCTAGAATTAGCAAAAGCATTGGATATGGCCATTGTTAACACATTCTTTAAAAAGAGAGAAACTCAACTTATTACCTACAAAAGTGGACAACATCAATCCTAAATAGACTACTTCATGATAAGGAAAGAAGATATACGTGAATGCAAGGACTGCAAGGTAATAGTTAGTGAGACAGTAAGCCAACAACATAAAATGCTTGTTCTGGACATCGAAGTAAAAAAGCGAAACTAAACAAAAATATCGGAGAGGACCACAAAAAATCAAGTGGTGAATGCTAAAAGATGAGAAGGAAGGTATATTCAGGGAAAGAATAGTAGAAAAAATATGTTGGAACATGAAAGGAAGCCCTAACACAATTTGGAGAAAAATGGTCAATATTATTAGAGAGACGGCTATTGAAATACTTGGGAAAACGTCAGGAAAGAAGTTTGAGGATAAAGAGACTTGGTGGTGGTCAAATGAAGTACAAGGAAAAATAAAAGAGAAGGGAAAATTATATAAAAAGTGGCAAGAAACCAGATCGGACATAGATCTTCTAAACTATATGGTCGCCAAAATGGAAGCGAAAGTAGCAGTAGCTAAAGCTAAAGCAAAAGCGTATTCAAACCTATACGATCAACTTGATACCAGGGAAGGCGAAGCAAAAATATATAAAATAGCCAAACAGAGAGCAAAGAAAGCAAGAGATTTTAATCAGACTAGATGTATCCGAGATGAAAATAATAAAATACTAATTCACGAAAAGGATGTCAAAAAGAGATGGAGAAAGTATTTTGACAGTTTATTAAATGAAGAATTTGACAGACAGCCTGTGGAGTGAACGGAGACAGTAACAGCAATGGTTACCAGAATAACAAACGAGGAAGTGGCTCAAGCGCTTCAAAAAATAAAGAAAGGAAAAGCAGTCGGACCAGATGATATTCCTGGGGAAGTATGGAGAGCATTGGGAGAGACAGGAATAAGGTGGCTAGCAGGTCTATTTAATAGAATTATGGAAGTTGGACAAATGCCAGACGAATGGAGAAGCAGTATATTAGTACCTGTCTACAGAAACAAGGGAGACATACAACAATGCACAAACTACAGGGCTATAAAACTACTTAGCCACACCATGAAAATATGGGAGAGAGTAATTGATAGACGGATACGTGAAGAAACCGAAATATCCGATAATCAATTTGGCTTTATGCAGGGCAGATCAACAACAGATGCGATTTTCATTGTAAGGCAACTGGTGAAAAAATACAGGAATAAAGAGACCAACGCTCATATGGTATTCATTGATCTTGAGAATGCATATGATAGAGTTCCTCGAGAGATTCTGTGGTGGGCACTCAATAAGAAAGGAGTCCCTGGCGAATATGTAAAGATTGTGAGAGATATGTATGAGGGAGTAACGACTAGTGTTTGGACAGGTGTGGGGAGATTGATAAATTTCAGGTGAAAGTAGGATTGCACCAAGGCTCGGTGCTTAGTCCTTATTTATTCTCATTAGTTTTGGACCAGATAACAGCTAAACTACAGGGTAGTATTCCATGGTGACTAATGTATGCTGATGATGTAGTGTTAATAGGAAATAGTGAAAGAGACTTAGAACAAAAACTGGAACAGTGGAGACAAGCTCTGGACGAAAAAGGTTTAAAACTTAGTAGGACAAAAAGAGAGTATTTGAAATGTTCATTTAAAGATGGAGTTACTACAAATCAAATGGTATCTTTGGATGGTGAAATGATTGTGAAAAGCAATAGTTTTAAGTACCTAGGATCGGTATTACAGAGTAATGGAGAAATAGATGGAGATGCATGCAGTAGAATTAGGGCTGGATGGATGAAGTGGAAAGAAGCAAGTGGTGTGTTGAGTGACAGAAAAATTCCAATGAGGCTGAAGGGAAAATTCTATAAAACAGCCATAAGACCGGCTATGATGCACGGAACTGAATGCTGGGCAGTGAAAAAGAAAGAGGAACAACGAATGCATGTGGCGGAAATGAGAATGCTTAGATGGATGAGTGGAGTGACAAAGAAGGATAAAATTAGAAATGAGTATATTAGGGGAAGTCTAGGTGTGACACCAATTGATGCCAAAATGAGAGAGCATATGTTAAGATGGTTTGGTCATGTTCAACGTCGAGACGTTAATCACCCAATATAAAGAATAGCTGAAGTGCAGATTCCTGGAAGGAGTAGGAGAGGAAGACCAAAGAAGACCTGGGGGAGACGATAAGGCAGGACATGTTGGTAAAGGGGATTAACATTGATATGATCCAAGATAGAATTGTGTGGAGAAATGCAATTAGGGAAGTCGACCTCGCATAGGGATAAGGCAAAGAGAATGATGATGAATCACAATGAGGACCTCTCGTGGATTTCGGTTGAACTAGCTTGGAGAGTGTTTTTAATGTCAAACGCTTCGCACACATGCATTTGAAGTAAGTAGGTAATGTTCATTATTTATTTTTACATGTTTTTCTTTACAAATTTTATATACAACATCGACGCCAACTTTTATTGACAAGTTAATATTCCTTGCTAATCATTTTATATTATAAGTACCCAATAATTGATTTAAACATTAAAAATAAATAATGAATATTACCTACTTGTTCCAAATGCATGTGTAATCAGCGTTTGACATTAAAAACACCCTCGAAGCTAGTTCAGCCGAAATCCACGACAGGTCGTCATTGACTTAACATCAATTATTATTGAACATGCAAAATGTATTTAAACTTTGACATTTATTTGACAAGGCATTTGAGTAAACATTGCATCAGTTACATTGGGAAATAAGTGCTAAATAGTGAATAATGTTTTTTCTATGGAGGCTATACAATGTGCAACTTCTCTCACTACTTACATACATTCAAAACGAATTTCTCACACAGTGAGAAAAGTCGGCCATTGCAGTGAGAAATATTTTTCTCACGGGTTCTCCTCATTGATATAATAACTACAGATCAGGCTAGTCATAGGCCGCTCAATGCATCGAGGTGTAACGCCAATATCAAGTACAGTGGTTTAGCTATCTTTGTCTGTCGTACGAGTGTAAGCGTATCTACCAAGAGGTGGGAGTAATGGAACGACAAAGACACAGCGGCAGCGGCCACCCTATGCTAGAGAGAGAAAGTTAAGCGTCGGTAGAGAGAGATAGATAGACCACCGACCCGAACTGTTACCTAATCTACGTATTATTATATCTATGGTTCTCCTACGGTTTTCCATATATATGATCGTCGTTTCCTTGGTAACATGCACAATACAAACACAATTAATATGGTCAAACAAAATGTGTTGAAGCAAAACTTATCAGGAATTACAAAACTGTTCAAAAATAACTGTTAATAAGAATTTTAAATAAATAATTAATAAATTTTAAGAATATTAAATACCTACATGTACTTATTTGTTTGTTTGTATATATTATATTTCAATTTATGAATATAATATACCTAAAAGCACCTAAATTATTTAATTTTGAAGTTTGAACTCGTGACAAAACCGCATCCATAGAAAAAGTACTGTGTACAACACATGAGAAAATGATATATTGCTCCCTCGCTTGATTTGCGGCACTAGCCGAGGCACGAGGCGAACTAACAAACTTCTGCGCTCGTGAGAAATATGTCTTTTTTCTCACTTGTTGTACAATATAGGTACTATTCTCAGCGATAATAAAAATAGAGCTAATAAAAAACGACAGTACATATATTTTACAACTGTTTTTACAATTCCTAAAAGTTCAGACGGAATGAATGTGGTTTAAAGTACATGCGAGTATGTTCCCAAAAGTTATAGACGTCAAAAATGTCACTTGTAGATGTAGAGGCCACCTTGCTCTGGGAAATACAATTATTATACGGAAAAAGGTTCACTTGAACGAGGGTTTTATGTTTGAGTCTTCATTATTCTCGAATGAAAAAAGTCGGAACGGGTATCACGGGGCGACAGTCAATGAAATGACTTCCTGCTGATCGACTATTATGCTGTGTGACCTTTTAGCATTGACGGCTAAAAATCGACAGCGCGACTCATAATGGATATACAAGGTACTTGCAATCAAGGGCATGTGATTGTTTAGATTTTAATTTAGGAATACCGATGTAATCTTGATGAGAACGTTTGGGGTCTCAGAACTCTTGCGAGGGTTGTTCGAAAAACGTTTTGTATTGCAATCGGCTTTTTTTAATATTGATCTTGTTATCAACTAACCCACTGTGAAGGAATCTTGGGAAATTTTAAATAAAAATAAGATATGTATATTATGTCCTATAGAGTTACACTTATTAGTAATAAGAGACTGCAGTTTATGAACTTATAGAATATATAAGGATGGCGGGAAGGCGGGAACTACACAAGAATGAAAGATGCGTACAATAAGAAAAAGATCAGATAAGGAAACAGTGGCGGATCCAGCATCATTAAGAGGGGGGGCCGATTGCCTAAATTTGTATATACAGTAAAACCTGTGTTACCGGCCACCTGCCAAAATCGGCCACCTATACTAGCGGCCAGTTTAAAAATTCCCCAAACCAATTATACATAGACTTCAAAAACTGGAAATACCGGTCACCTTTCTATATCGGCCAATGGCTCTTTCATTTTTAGTGGCCGTTACTGACAGGTTTTACTGTAATAGCAATAACAATAATAATAATTTGGCTTTAAGAATACGAAGACAATGCAGAATGCAAAATACCCTATCAATACCGATTATTATGTCTACTACTGGAGTCATTCCGAAGAACCTCCTCGAAAACATAAAAAAGCTAAGTCTCTGAATGAATATCTTTATAAGACCATGCAGAAAGCTGTACATATTACTCTCGACTCGACTGCCAGATGTGTATGAAAATTGTTGGGAGATACTCCAGCCAGCATACCACGTCACCTTGGTCTCGATAACACGGAAAAAGTCACACCAGAGGTCAATCTTTTTGTTACCGCAGGTATCGGGATGAGTAAATTTTCCTCTTAGAGGGAGTGTGAACAGTATGGCTAAATCTGGATAATAATAATTAAGTATAATAAAAATAATCATGTAGGCGTAAAAATGTAGATAATACAAAAGTATATTTAAAATTTTTTAATTTTTCATACAAAAATGAAATCATTTCATTTTATCTAAGTACTTAATTTGTAATAACATATTGATAATGAATAAAAAATTGAAAAAAAAAATATGAAAAAAAAATTTTAAGAAACGCTTTTCTTTAGTTACGATTGACCAAAATTAAAAGTATTATAAAAAAATCAACAAAAAACCAAAAAATAAAAAAAAATGAAAAAATCTTACTCATTCGTCAAAGAAAAGCATGGCGCGTCTTGATCGAATAAACGGTTTTCGCCCACGCTTTTCTTTAACGAATGTGTTAGATTTTTTCAATATTTTTTATTTTTGGGCTTTTAGTTGATTTTTTCATAATACTTTTAATTTTGGCCACTCGTAACTAAAGAAAACCGTTTCTTAAAAATTTCTTTTTCATATTTTTTTATGTGTTAAGGACATAGGTGTTTAAGAGATAAAGAGACAGAAGAACTTAAAATTACAAATGGGAAAAATAAAGCAGCAAGGAGGAAAGAATGGAAAAGAATAGTAAACCAAGCCATGGGCCTTCTAGGCCTGGAGCCCTGGAGAGCTAAACTATATGTAATACAGGGTGTCAAAAAACGGGTCAAACGGTGTCAAAAAACAGGAACGGTCGAATATTTCGCGAAATGAACATCGGATCGAAGAACTGAAAAATACCTTTTAGGTAATTTTTAAAAATCTATCGAATGACACCAAATACGACCCCCTACTCCACCCCCTGGAGGTGGGGTAGGGGCTCAATTTAAAATCGTAAATGGAAAACCCCAGTTTTTATTGCAGAATTGAACTTCTTACGTAAAAGTAAGCAACTTTTATTCGTGACATTTCTTGAAATCCTCGATAGATGGCGCTATAAGATATAGAATAAAGAAATAGAATAATATGGAAATAGTCTTTCTCGAGCAATACACTTCCAGATGAAAAACTAAACATCACGTGTTTAATATTTTTCAAAAACCTACCGAATGACATCCTGTCGTGTTTGGTGGTATTCGATAGGATTTTGAAAAATATTAAACTTGTGTTTTTTGATTTTTCATTTGAGAGTGTTTTTAGAGATATTAAACCATTTATATAAATTACCTATGGTATCACGATTAATGGTTTTCCGATTATAGCGCCATCTATCCAGAATTCGAAAAATGTCTCGAATAAAAGTTGCTTACTTTTACGTAAGGAATCCAAATCTGCAATTAAAACTGAGGGTCTCCATTTAATATTTTAAAGTTGCCCCCATCCCACTTTCAGGGGGTCGAGTGGGGGTCGTGTTTGGTATCATTTGATAGATTTTTAAAAATTATTGAACACATATTTTTCATTTTTTCGATTCGATGTTCATTTCGCGAAATATTCAACGGTTCCGCTACTTTTGGGTTGGAACACCATATACATAATACATAAAGTTGATGAAAGAAAAATAAATATAATATGTAGTGAATTATCATTACAATTTAAAAAAAAACCTACAAAATGAGACTTTATAAGTTAACAACTTACAGTAGTTTTGGAAATGTAATAATGAATTAAACGAATGTAATTTTCAAAAAATCAAAATAACTACTTTACTTTTTTCAATGCAAACAAATTCAAGTCGAAATAGTTTTAATGTTATTTCGTAATGGGAAAGTACATCATGTGACACCTCATTTAAAAGCGTTTGAAATACTGATTACAAAAATGTATAATACCTACATGCGCAAAATTTTGGTCAAATGTTTTTTAAACACATTCATTTTCTTCGAATCCTGAGAAAGCTAATACGAGAATTTTTGAAAAATTTAAACGCAGAATAAAATACCTATTACACTATTACCGAGGGCCGAAAGTCCATTAGAATAAACAAAAGGTTTCTTGTGAATGATACAGGTATTTGAAATTAAAAATCATACTCAATTCTCTCTTCTTTTTCACCCCTGTAACTTATTAAAATAAACATTATAGAAGTTTTCAGGGACTTTCGTCCCTCGGTAATAATGTAATCTTGCATTTTGTGTTTAAATTTAAAAAAAATACTTATTAGTTTTCTCAGGATTATAAAAAAATGAATGCATTTAAAAAGCATTGGACCGAGATTTTGCACAAGCATTACCTATACATTTTTGTAATCACTATCTCAAAAGCTTTTAAATGAGGTGTCACATGATGTACTTTCCCATATGAAGTTTAAAATTTAATTCATTACCATAATTTTATATGTGGATGATTGCATCCCGCGACATAAATGACTATCTATCGTACTCGTGCATAAATACTCACGTCTGTCAAACGTGATATAGAATAAACTTATATATAAGATATATAAGACATACATTTCATCCATATATATAAGACATACCTTTTTCCATAAAACTCTCGAAAGTAGAATGGTATTTACTGCATCATCGTTGATTTGTATCGGACACACTGAAAAATCGCATAACTTGTTTTGAATGCTCTCAGAACTTAAATTTGCTCCAAGATCAGTAGGTCTCATAGTATGATCTATCTGATAAGATATACCTTGTACATATTTATTATCTTCATTAATATTACTATTAATATTATCACTATCACCCAAATTACGTTGATTACGTTGATACTATCACCCAAATTACGTTGATACGTAATGTTTTAGTATTTTGCAATACTTTTTATGTAAATAATATACTCTTTATTCGTAACGATAAAATGATCAGTTTTCGAGATATTTGAAATTAAAAATGAAGCGACACAATAGACTGATCAAAATAACCGTGTCGTTTCATTTTTAACTTCAAATATCTCGAAAACTAACGACTTTATCGTTACAAATGAAGAGTATATTATTTTCATAGAAAGTATTGGAAAATCCAAAAATTGAACTAAAATAGCAATTTCGCCAATGGCATAGAATTTGGAAAATTTGGAAAGGGTCGACCATTCACTTTCCACCGCCGTACGCCTCTGGTAATAGCCATAAACGTCTGTTTAACATAATTTAGTAGTTTGTATAGTACCTATACTTCCTGCCAAGTATGAAAAGGATACGTTGAATAGTTTTAAAATGCTGAGCAAAAATAATTTTTAATTTTTTAGATAAAACACCCTGTAACTCAGTAAGGAACCACATTTTATTTAAGTGTTTTAAGTTAAATCTTCGTATTTTGTGATAAGATTTCTCCAGTTACTATATGGACAATTATTAATGAAACACCCTGTATATGCCAAATATCATAAATTAAAATCAAAAGTCGACCTGTTTGGGTAATGTTGATTTTTAACAAAATAATCAGCTATATTGCGACATTTGAATTTTTTACTTTTCAAGTTCTCGGTAGAAGCTTCTTTTCGTTTATTTGACATTTTATAACTCTTCGTAAATCACAAACTATATTAATATAAAAAAGAAGAATAAACTCAAAATAATATTAATCACTCTAACAATTTACAAACTAAGATCTGTACGAATCAGTATGTTACTTGCATCAGAGATGTTACTTACTTGCATCGAGACACAAAATACACTAAAATGACTAATAGACTAATAATAATTAATAAGCAAAGGGTGTTTTTTTTCGTGGTCAGCAATCGGCGTTTGAACATAATACATTTATATTTTCGGCAAATTAATATAGTTTTGCTGAGCGCGCTATTTTCGAGAGATTTTCGAAGAATCCGTTATCTGTAACCGATTTTATAATTATACGAGAGTGGACATGCTTAGGTATGCGTTCACAGTATATACATTACATATTTGTTTAAATATGCTTATTGTAATCATTTTTAATTCTTAATGTATACCTAAGAATTATAAATTACTCATTTCAAAAAAATATATTTATATGTAATTCATATAATATTGTAATTTTAAAACATGTATAGTTATCCATTTGAAAAATAAATGAATGGTTTTGTAATCTTTATACAGTAAAACCTGCCAGTAACGGCCACTAAAAATGAAAGAACCATTGGCCGATATGGAAAGGTGGCCGGTATTGCCAGTTTTTGTAGTCTACTTATACTTGGTTTGGGGATTTTTTAAACTGGCCGTTAGTACAGGTGGCCGATTTTGGCAGGTGGCCGGTAACACAGGTTTTACTGTATTATAATTAAAAAAAAATAAATCACTTGGGTTGAGAGGGGGGGCCGATCGCCCCCATCGCCCCCCCCTGGATCCGCCACTGTAAGGAAATAATATATTATACTAAAACTACCGACACCTTAGTTTAAATTCTTCTTCTTCACTTAGTAGAAGGATAGTATGAACGTGAACTATGAACTGTTTCATAGTCTTTCTATATACTTTATATATTTTCGATTATCATTCAAGTCACTTTTTTATTATTCTTAATTGACAAAGTACCTGCCCAATTTTCAGTATTTTATAGTCACATTATCTGCTTCTTTGTGTCGTCCAATTAGACCAGAGAAATTAGCAATTAAATGGCCTCTTTCGTGACATCCGTTGATACAGCTATCTAAGAACTGCTTTGGGTAAATTTAGTTACAACAATATCCAATATAAAAATTATGCAAAAGATTTACCGTACTTTTTAACTTATAAACAATATATAAACAATTAAAAATCGCTGTTTGATTTTAAATACAAAAGGTGGAGACCGGTAAATTATATGAAATAGTGACATAATTTTTCTGAAGAAGCATAGAAAATTCTTTAAAATGAGAGTTTTCAAAGTTATTTTTGTTAATTTGTTGCTTAGTTATTGGGAAAATGGCTCCAAAAGTCGATTATTTAAAAATGATTAATAACTTTTCTGAAAATAAACAAAAAACTTTAATTTTGCGTCAGATTAGGAATAATGTTACAAACATTTTGTGATTAAAATTTCAAGAAGGTTCACTTAATAGTTATTGCAAAATTGCATTTGTTATTTCCAAAAAGCTTTTATCTACAACGTCATTATGCGTAAACTGTTAGGTTTACATAAATTCTAAAGGCACCAAATCAAAGAAAAAAGATCATTTTATTAAACTGAATCATTTAATGGTTAAAAAATGTATGCTAAACATTGTAAAATATTTTTGAAAAAGCGGTATGATTTTAAGCTTATAAACAATTAGAATAACTTAGACGCATTGACATGTAGAAAGTTAATATTTTTTATTTGACATGTTGGAATTTTTATACAAATTAAAACAAAAAAAATAATGCCCTTAGGCCCTTAAGGCCCGAGTTAACCATTTTTTTTTCAAAAATTCACCGTGGCTTTGTTTATAAACATTAGGACACTTAAAAAGTAAATTTTAAAAGAATAGAAATATAAACATAAGTATAAACAAACAAAAAATCAAGACGATTCTTCTGAAAGTGAGCCGTCCATGATGCGCCAAAAATGCAAGGTTCAAAAGCAAAGTGATTGTTTGATTTTACTGTCGAATAATGAATTCAGAACTACACATTTACAAAAGTCGCAATAACTCCGGTTCTAATCAACGAAAATTGATGTTATTTTTTTTTTAAATTTGGGGGTGCCACGGTGCATGGATTATAAAAATACGATCAGCTAATTTGTGATTTGTTTATTTAAGCCAGTATTTTGTTTAAACCATTTAAAATAAATATTTTTTTGCCAAATTTGCCATTATTATTATTATTATTAGTATAAAATTTAATGTAATGATAGGTAAAATAAATGTTTATGTATTACGGTTATAAATAATACTATTTAACAATATATTTTACAAAAAAATATAAATTTTTATTTAAAATCAAATGTATGCATTGTTAATTTTTCTTGAGGTATGCTTAGGTATATTTTTTTGTGACAATTACTTTTCTTGACTAAACCCTACAAGGCTACAAATATTATAAACTTCGTATAATTATAAAATATGTTAAAATAAAATTAAGTTTGTCGATTTTAATGGGTTCATTATAATATATAGGTATAAATTGATAAAATTTGATATTTGATAGTTGCAGCTTTGGTTTCAGACCATGCAGATATTCTGATGAATAGGTAATATCTTTGTTTTATGTTTACTTAATGAAAAAATAATAAATAAAATGGGTGTCGGTTTCAGATTTTTAATTCCAAACAACTTTTCATAATAACAGTTTTTGATATTGTGAAATACTGTAATTCGGGATTTATAATTTTTGACATAACTGCTATAAAATTGATAATAAAACATGTGGTTCCAGGTTACGTAGATACAATGTACATACAGTGAGCACGTAAACGTTGGAATAAATTCATTTTCTCGATAATGAACAATTTTGGAAAAAAATCCCGAAACAGGTCAATTTTTATTTTTAAATTAAGACTTTTTGGCATACATATCATACTAGTGACTTCATCCATCTGGGCGTGATGACGTCATCGATGATTTTTTTAAATGGAAATAGGGGTCGTGTGGTACCTCATTTGAAAGGTAATTTAATTCTCTATTCAGTAATATAAACATTTACATAATTATTTATACAGGGTGACCAAGAAAACATTTTAATAATTTAATTTATTGACATAAAAAGAAGAATGCATGTAATTTATTTAATCCAAAATACATTTTACTGCTCTCAGAAAACAGAAAAAAATGTTTATTTGAAAAATATTCATTCCTTTTCGCTTAAACTAAATGTTCAAACTGTCCAGAGGAAGGTGGGTGGCGGCTTTGATATTGAATTTAAGCAAAAAACAATATTTATTTGTCAAATAAACATTATTTCATGTTTTCTGATAGCAGTAGAATGTATTGTGAGTTAAATAAATTACACACATTCTTCTTTTTATGTCAATAAATTTATTTCAAAAAAAATTTTTTTGGACACTATGTATAAATAAATATGTTAATGTTTACATTAGTGAATAGAGAATTAAATTACCTTTCAAATGAGCTATCACACGACCCCTATCCTCATTTAAAAAATTTTAAGATGACGTCATCACGCCCAGATTGGTGACGTCACTAGTATGATGCATATGCCAAAAAGTCGCAATTTAAATATAAAAATTGACCTGTTTTGGGATTTTTTTCCAAAATCGTCCATTCTCGAGAAAATGAATTTATTCCAACCTTTACGTGCTCACGCATAATGTATATTATTTATTTTTAGCACATAAGCAAAACGCTCGGACAGGCCGATTTTTAAAATAATCATAATATATTATAGCATCAATGTTTCGAACTTTACGCGATCCCTCTTCAAGTGGCAGACATAACTTTAATTGTTGTAAGTAGGAAAGTGCATCATGTAGCATGTCATTTAAAAGCTTTTCAAATATTGATTACAAAAGTGTAAAGCAGTTAATTCCTTTTTGAGAACGTAGGCGCAAACTTTCGGTCGAATTATATTTAAATCCATTAATTTTTTTCGACTCCTGAGTAAACTAATAAGTATTTTTGAAAATTTTAACGCAGAATGAAAGACTACAATATTACCGAGGACCAGAAGTCCCTTATAATAAACAAAAAGTTTCTTTTGAATGATATTTTTAAAATTAAAAATCACACTAAATTTTCTCTTTTTTCACCACTGTAACTCTTTAAAATAAACATAGCAGTTCTCAGGGAACTTTGACGATCGATAATGCTGTAATCTTTTATTCTGCGTTTAAATTTTTCAAAAAAAAAACGTATTACTTTTCTTAGGATTCGAAAAAAAATGAATAAATTCGAAAAAAAATTTGACCGAAATTTTGCGCCTACACTCTCAAACACAATTAAAGTATTATACATTTTTGTAATCAGTATTTTAATCGCTTTTAAATGAGATGTCACATGATGTTCTTTCCCATTTAAAAAATCATAGTTATGACTGTCATCTACAGAGGGATCTCGCAAAGTTCGAAACATTGATGTTATAATATACATACTATGAAATTTTAAAAATCGACCTGTCCGAGCGTTTTGCTTATGTGCTAAAAATAAATACGTTAATAAGGGGGCAACAATTATTCCAGTGCACTGTATGTATTGTACACATACAGTGCATTCACAAAGTGTGGAAACGGTCTATTATCTCATGACTTTATTATTTTCAGAGTTAAAGCTCTGACATGTCGATTTTTATTTTTAAATTATGATTTTTTAACGTATAGTACATAATAGTGACGTCATCGATTTGGGCGTGATGACGTCATCGATTATTTTTTTAAATGGGAATAGGGGTCGTGTGGTAGCTCATTTGAAAGGTGATTCAATTCTCTATTCAGTAATATAAATATTAACATCATTATTTATACAGGGTGGCCAAAAATAATTTAGGAGTTAAAATAATTGACGCAAAAAGGAGAATGTATGTAATTTATTTAACTCAAAGTACATTTTACTGATACCACATAATATAAAAAACGTTTATTTCATAAATAAACATTGCTTTTCGCTTAAATTAAATGTCAAACAGCCACACACCTGCCTCTTGGCAGTTTGAACATTTAATTTAAGCGGAAAGCAATGTTTATTTGTCAGATAAAAAACAGCGAGATTTTTTTTTAGTTAATTTATTTTATTTTGTTCGATTCGACGCAATTTTCTTCATTGTATTTAATTTTACGTAATTTTATTTAATTTGATTTAATTTTACCTAATTTTCTTTACTTTTATTATTTAATTTTATTATGTTTTATTTTATTTTAGTTTATTATGCATGTGATTGCATTTACAGTGTATGGTCGCACGATCGTTGCATTTTTTCGTTTCAATCCCTCTTATTTTTTTCATACATGTACGCGATCTACCGCTCCATCCGTAGTTAGTTAGAAAGCTATGCTACCAAAAGTAATAAGCATAATTTAAGAAAAATCGAAACACATGATTTTCAAATAAAAATAGTTATTTTCCTAACTAGTGCGGAAAGTGATACTTTCACGCACGAGACTGCCGTTGACCCGAACGACGCGATAGCGGAGTTCGGGCAAGCAGTCGAGTGCGGGGAAGACACTTTCCGCATGAGTTAGGAACAATATTTTTTCTAGGGCCGTACGTTTGGAAAAAAGCCACAAAAAATAGAGTTATATCAATTTTTGTTTAGAAGTGAAAATACACAAATTAATTCTTTGACAAGGTTGTCAAAACCACACTTTCAATATAGTGGGTTACCACGACGACGATATTGGTTTCCATGACGACGATTCAATACCATGGTAATTGTCTGCTGATCTGACTTTTAAATATTATGTCAAAATAATTGTATTTCATCGAATTATCGCACTAAAACTTTTTTTTTATTATAAGGGACTTTTGGTCCTTGGTAATATTGTAGTCTTTCATTCTGCGTTTAAATTTTTTAAAAATATTAATTAGTTTTCTCAGGATTCGAAAAAAATTAATGGATTTAAATATAATTCGACCGAAAGTTTGCGCCTACGTTCTCAAAAAGGAATTAACTGCTTTACACTTCTGTAATCAATATTTGAAAAGCTTTTAAATGATATGCCACATGATGCACTTTCCTACTTACAAAAATCAAAGTTGTGTCTGCCACTTGAAGAGGGATCGCGTAAAGTTCGAAACATTGATGCTATAATATACTATGATTATTTTAAAAATCGGCCTATCCGAGCGTTTTGCTTATGTGCTAAAAATAAATAATATACATTATACATTGTATCTACGTGATCTGGAACCACATTTTTTTATTATAAATTTTATAACAGTTATGTCAAAAATTATAAATCCCGCTTTACAGTATTTCACAATATCAAAAACTATTATTATGAAAAGTTGTTTGGAATTAAAAATCTGAAACCGACACCCATTTTTTTTTATTATTTTTCATTAAGTAATCATAAAACAAAGGTATTACCTATTCATAAGAATATCTGCATGGTCTGAAACCTAACTATGGTCTGCAACTATCAAATATCAAATTTTATCAATTTATACCTATATATTATAATGAACCCATTAAAATTGACAAACTTAATTTTATTTTAACATATTTTATAATTATACGAAGTTTATAATATTTGTAGCCTTGTAGGGTTTAGTCAAGAAAAGTAATTGTCGCAAAAAATATACCTAAGCATACCTCAAGAAAAATTAACAATGCATATTGGCATTGCATTTGGTTTTAAATAAAAATTAATATATATTTTTTAAATTTATTGTCAACTTTCATTAAATTTTATACTAATAATAATAGTAAAAATGTCAAATTTGGCAAAAAAATATTGATTTTAAATGGTTTAAACAAAATACTGGTTTGAATAAACAAATCACAAATTAGCTGATCGTATTTTTATAATCTATGCACCGAGGCACCCCAAATTAAAAAAAAAGAACATCAATTTTTGTTGATTAGAACCGGAGTTATTGCGACTTTTGTAAATGTGTAGTTCTGAATTCATTATTCGACAGTAAAATCAAACAATCACTTTGCTTTTAAACCTTGCATTTTTGACGCATCATGGACGGCTCACTTTCAGAAGAATCGTCTTGATTTTTTTGTTTATACTTAAACTTATAGTCTTTCAAATGTTACTTTTTAAGTTTCCTAATGTTTATAAACAAAGTCACAGTGAATTTTTGAAAAAAAAAATGGTTAACTCGGGTCTTAAGGGACCAAGGGCATTATTTTTTTTTGTTTTAATTTGTATAAAACTTCCAACATGTCAAATAAAAAATATTAACTTTCTACATGTTAATGCGTCTGAGTTATTCTATTTGTTTATAAGCTTAAAATCTTACCACTTTTTCAAAAATATTTTATAATGTTTAGTATACATTTTTTAACCATTAAATGATTCAGTTTAATAAAATGATCTTATTTCTTTGATTTGGTGCCTTTAGAATTTATGTAAACCTAACAGTTTACGCATAATGACGTTGTAGATAAAAGCTTTTTGGGAATAACAAATGCAATTTTCCAATAACTATTAAGTGAACCTTCTTGAAATTTCAATCACAAAATGCTTGTAACATTGTTCCTACTCTGACGCAAAATTAAAGTTTTTTGTTTATTTTCAGAATAGTTATTAATCATTTTTAAATAATCGACTTTTGGAGCTATTCTCCCAATAACTAAGCAACAAATTAACAAAAATAACTTTGCAAACTCTCATTTTAAAGAATTTTCTATGCTTCTTCAGAAAACTTATGTCACTATTTCATATAATTTACCGGTCTCCACCTTTTGTATGTAAAATCAAACAGCGATTTTTAATTGTTTATATATTGTTTATAAGTTAAAAAGTACGGTAAATCTTTTGCATAATTTTTATATTGGATATTGTTGTAACTAAATTTACCCAAAGCAGTACTTAGATAGCTGTATCAACGGATGTCACGGAAAAATCCTTAGTTCTCTGGCCTAAATGCTTCTTGTCGATTTGTCAGGGGATATTTCTAACGTTCGGTTACCGTTCTTTTTTTTCGTATTTTTCCGTCATGTCTATATCAAGATGTTTCCATACTATGTTGTTTATGTAGCTGCTGCTTTATTAGTTTTTGCTCTTACTTTATTTTCTGTGATGCTCAAGCCTGATATTTTTATCTCCAAGTAATTAAAATGATTGTTCTAATATTCTATTCATCCCGAAAATTAGTAATTTACACCCTATCGGTTGGTCAAACTTCTTTCAGTTGCTACTAACATATTCAGACTTTTGCTTTTCGTGCTAACGTTTTAGTTTAAACACCTTCGTATAATATTTAGATATTAAACTAGGTACCTATACTAAAATCACAATAAAGATGCACTAGAAATAAACAAATCGAGACGCCTTGAATGTTACGAACAGCACTCCCGAATCATGATTTTATATACTTTGTAAATCATGATTTGGGATTTACAATGTATATACCTACAATTGTAAATCATGATTTGGGAGTGAGCTCCTCGTAGCATTTAAGTGTCTTGGTTTGTTTATTTCTATACAGTGCGTCCATAAAGTAACGCATAAATTCATTATTTCGTAGACCAGCGACTTTTATTGTTAAAATAAACTATTTTTAATGGGAAATAAGCCATTTTATTTTTAAATTACGATTTTTTGTCATATTATATCATACTAGTGAGGTCATCCATCTGGGTGATGACGTAATCGATGATTTTTTTAAATGAGAATAGGGGTCATGTAATAGCTCATTTGAAAGCATATTTAATTATCTATTGAATAATATAAACATTAACATAATTATTTATACAGGGTGTCCAATTTTTTTTTAAATTAAATTAATTGACACAAAAAGATGAATGTATGTAATTTGTTTAATTCTAAATACATTTTACTGCTGTCAGAAAACATAAAAATGTCCTATTTAAAAAATAAACATTATTTTCGCTTAACCGAAATGTTCAAATTGCCAAGAGGCAGGTGGGTGGCAGCTTTAACATAAAATTTGAGCGAAAAGCAATATTTATTTCTCAGATAAACATGTTTTTCCTATTTTCTGACAACAGTAAAACGTATTTTGTAATAAATAAATTACGTACATTCTTCTTTTTGTCTCAAATAATTTAATTAAAATTTTTTTTGAACGCCCTGTATAATTAATTATGTTATTTATATTAGTGAATAGAGAATTGAATACCCTTTCAAATGAGCTATCCAGCATAGCATGACCCCTATTCTCATTAAAAAAAAATCACCGATCACGTCATCAATTCCAGATGGATCACGTTACTAGTATGATATATATGCCAAAAAATTGTAATTTTAAATATAAAAATCGACCTGTTTTGGGATTTTTCGTTAAAGTCGCCGGTTTAAGAAATAATGAATTTATGCGTCACTTTATGGACGTACTGTATAGTGCACCTTTGTTGTGATTTTAGTATAGGTGATAAGCTACTTCCAGTGAATTAAACCAATACAGTAATCTTCTATGACAAATAGAAATATAACTAACACTGAATTTTTGTTAAATCAACAATTAATCATCATCATTATCTTCGCCTTTATCCCTATGCTGAGTTGGTTTTCCTAATTAAATTTCTTCATAAGTTTCTATCTCGGGTCACACCAATATCAATCCCTTGAACGACATGTGCTACCTAAGCGTCTCCCCACAGGAATTCTTTGGTCTTCCTCTCCTCCCAGGAATTCGCATATCAGCAAATCTTAACATTGGGTGATTAATGTCTCGACGTGGAATACGACCAAACCAAACCATCGTAACCCATGCTTCCTCATTTTGGCATCAATTGGTACTCTCTAAACTTCCCTTTCTATAGTCATTCTTAATTTTATCCTTTTTTGTCACTTCACTCATCCATCTCAGCATTATCATATTCGTCAAATGCATTCGTTGTAACTCTTTTTTTAACTGCCGAACATTCAGTTCCGTACATCATAGATGGTCTTATGACTGTTTTATAGAATTTTTCCTTCTGCTTCATTTGAATTATTTTATCACACAATACACCACTTCATCCATCCAGTCCTAACTCTACTGTATGCATCTCCATATATTTCTTTATTACAGTGGAACCCCGATAAGTCGGCCCCCGATAACCCGGAAGTCCGGCTAACCCGGACCGATTTTCATCAGATAAACATTTTGATTTTAAGTACATATTTTGTATTTTGACAATGCCACCCGTTCTGGGCGTCGAAATGCTAATAAAATTATTTTTTCAATTTAATTGTGGCTTATTTCCCATCAAAATAGTTAATTATCAGATAAACATTTCAACAATACAAATGTATGTATGTAATATAATATTTGAGAGATAATGTGTATTTGTCTAATTTGAACTACACGATAGTAAAAATGACTCATGGCACAAGCCGGCAGAAACAACAGGCACCTGTCTGTAGTATTCCTTTATTTTTTATTTCAAACTGTGTTAGCATTGTTTAAAAAAGACTATTTAAAAAATTCTTTTTTAATCAATGGTCTTAGTTTTTACTGTTCTTAATACATAATAACAAAACATCGTTCCGATTGTGACTGTATGAATACAGTATTGTATTGTTCGCTTCCGTTTGCTTAGGCTTGTGTTTGCGTGTTTTTAGTAATTTAGATGTGTAAGTACTGTGCATATTTATATATATTTCATGTTATTTCAATTCTAACGGAGTTTATCTGTAAGTATACCGTATTTTATTAATTTTTACCATATTCTCCGGCTAACCCGGATTTTCGATAACCCGGATCGGCCGTGGTCCCGATTAATCCGAGTTATCGAGGTTCCACTGTACTTTGTAATTCGATCCTATAGGTATCTATGGAGTGCACAAGGTCGAATCACCATGAAAATCTGAAGGTAGATTCGTAGGTATACCTACGAATATGTCTCCAATTTTCCCTACATAGGCTCAATAATAAATGACAGCAATAACACCAGTCAAGAAATACAAGCACGGATTCTTAGCGGTAATAATTGTTTTTATGCATACAAAGACTTAATGAAAAGTAAGTTACTCAATGGTGAGTCTAAGCTAAGAATCTACAAAACAGTAATTAGGCCAGTGGTCACATATGGATGTGAAACGTGGCCCCTCTCAACCACTGATGAAAATCAACTGAGAATATTAATTTGAGCTCCAAATACTAAGGAATATATTTAGACCAACACATTGCAGCGATGATTCGTGGAGAATGAAAATGAACCACGAGCTGGATGAACTAATGCAGAGCGCAGATATTGTTAAATTTGTAAAGTCTCAAAGACTAAGCTGGCTTGGTCACTTAGAAAGAATGCCAGATAATCAAGCTGTGAAAGTAATCCAGAGATGGAAGCCCCCAAGTAAATAGAACAAGAGGAAGGCCCCGTAAAAGATGGATAGACCACGTAGAAGGGGATATTAAAATCATGAACATCAGGCAGTGGCGAAGGAAAGTATCCGACAGGGCAGAATGGAAAAACATTGTTAAGCAGGTCAAGACTCACAAAGGGTTGTAGCGCCATTAGAAGAAGAAGAAGAAGGTATCAACTTAAAACTGTTACTTTTCACAATCATTTCACCATCCAAAGATATCATTTTATTTACAGTAACACAATCTTTACTAAGTTTGAAATCTTTCTCCTCGTGAGCTTGTCTCCACTGTTCCAGAGTTGTTGTTCTAAGTCACTCTCACTATTTCCTACTACCACGAAGTATATCGTCAATATACACAAAGCACCAGGGAATGTTGAATTAAATGAAATAAATACCATATGGGCGTTTATTTCTTTATTTTTGTATTTTTCCATCAATTGGCTTACATAGAGTCAAATTGATTATTGGACATTTCGGTTTCTTCATATACATACCTATCCGTCTATCAATTACTCTCTTCCATATTTTGATGGTCTGACTAAATAGTTTTATGGTTCTGTAGTTTTTACTTTTTACTTGTATGTAAGTCAAACGTCAAGCACGTGTGTATATCTCACTTGTTTGTGCAAACAGGTAATAATATCCTCCTCACTCCATTCGTCTGGAATTTGTCCAACCTCAATAATTATAAATAAGCCCCCAGGAATATCATCAGGTCCAACAGCATTTTCTTTCTTTATTTTTTGAAGTGCTTGATCCATTTTCTATTGTTATTTTAGTGAAAATCGGTGTTCCTGTCTTTAACTCAACCGGTTTTCTGTCAAATTATTCATTTGTTGACAAATAATTAATTCATCTCTTTTGACATGCTTGTGAATTAGTATTTTATTATTTTTATCTCGGTTAGTGTTGCCCAAAATCAGTCTTGGTCTTGCAGTCTTGATCTTGTTCTTGCGTTTTCGCAAGACCATGACCAAGACTAAGACCGCCTAATTTGAGCAAGACCAAGACCAAGATTTACCGTGCAAGATTTGAGTAAGAACAAGATTAAGCCTGCAAGACTCTTGCGTCTTGCAGTTAGAACTGAGGTTCGTTTTATGAAGTATATTAGTTCGGGTATATTCTTAGGTACTCTATGAGAAGAAAAAAAAATTGTAAAATTGGACTTATGTGCCTTACGAACAATACCATAAACAAACATACATTCTTCGCTCTGAAATTAATTGTGCAGGTTTTGAGAATAGCCGCCCTCTATTCATAAATTAATGTATCGAAACTTTTTAACAATATGTCGTATGCTGATAAACAATATACCTACCTAATAAGTAGTTCATTTTTTTTCCTTAATTAGTTTTCTAGGAATTTAAACACCACAAATCATATGGATATATAGAATAATAAGACTATTATGTATATTTTTCTGCTGAGTGTGATTACGATAACGAGACAGATTAATAACAGATAATGCCGTGCCGGCTATACCGTGTAACCAAATACCCAAATATTTAGTAACGATATACTGTCTACGAGGCATTCAACAAAGAAATATTTACATGGAAAATAAAAGCGCATTTACAGCAGTATTTTCTGTAGGTAGTTAAATTAAATTGGTCATTTGTTTTATCAATCGACTGTTCTTTTGTTACTCTTTGGTTGATATACACTATTTCAAGAAATTAACGCACCACCTCAAAAACGGGTCATTTTTGGTGTCTCGAATTTCCTAAACTTGTTCGATTTAAGTGGTTGATAATTTAATTTTTTTGGTATTACGCTCCCGGTCTTGGTCTTGCAGCAAGAGTCCTGCAAGCCTCGCAGTTGCCCATTATTCTATTGCATATTGCATTCTATTGCATATGTAACAGAGGGGTAGATTTTAAGCTTGAATATCATAGCCATAGTAAAGACCAGCCAAATTAATAAGTTAAAAGAATGCGACTAGTCGCGATTACTCAAAATGTGTTCTTATTTTGTTAATAATAAAATAATTGTTTATTTGCCGAAAAGCTCGAAATGCGTTATCTACAGCAAGTTTGTAGTCTTGTTCATAGTATTTTTATACGCTAAATCTATTGTCGATATAGCGTCACTAAATCTATAGTCGTGATAGCTTAAACCACGTTCCGACTTTGTTATTAATAAATTATTGCAAAAATAACGGTTTGTAGTACGTTTACTCACGGTTTTTGCTCTAAATTTTAAAACACCACTTGGAATGACATGAAATTTGGAATACACGTAGCTAACATGTCAAACAAAACAAGTGATATTGTGCCGACGTGTGCTTTTATCCTGGGGGTGCATTTCACCCCGTTTCGGGGGTGAAAAAAGAAACCTTTAAAGTAAGTCCGGAATTCGATAAACTGATTAATTCTAAGCAACTTTTGTTCTATACAGTTTTTTCACTAAGTCAATACTTTTCGAGTTATTTGCGAGTGAATATGTTCATTTTTCAACAAAAAAACCAAATGAAGAGTACAGGGGAAAAACAAGGAATGTCACTTTTTCACTAATTTTGGTTTTTCTCGCCATGTGGTAGCAAAAACTGAGTACTATCGACTAGACTATCGATTCTGGACAATGGACAATACACAGAAAGATCGGTCTATATAAATTTTCTAAGAATTTGTATCTAGGAGAAGGACCAGGATTTTCCGCACGCCACTGAACAAATATAAGGAATGCTAGCAGTTTTTTGGTGCATTATTAAATCAATAAGTTAATATATACTCATATTATATTAAAATTATAGAATAAGAATTGCTAGAATTCTGCCAAGAATCTCCTAAGTAGTTTTAAGATATCATTAGAATTATACCTTTATTCTTGTTTATCTTAATATGTATAAAATGTGATATTCCTTGTTTTCCCCTGTACTCTTCAAATAATTCGAAAAGTATTGACTTAGTGAAAAAACTGTATAGAACAAAAGTTGCATAGAATTAATCAGTTTATCTACTTCCGGACCTATTTTAAAGGTTTATTTTTTCACCCCCGAAAAGGGGTGAAAGTCACCCCCAGGGTGACATCGGGTAAAGCAGACATCGGCATATCACTTGTTTTGTTTAACATGTTATCTACGTGTATGCCAAATTTCATGTCAATCCAAGTGGTTTTTTAAGATTTAGAGCAAAAACCGTGAGTAAACATACTATAGCATAAACCGAGCAAAAACCGTACTATAAACGTACTTAAACTATTTTTGCAATAATTTATTAATAACAAAGTCGGAACGTGGTTTAAGCTATCACGACTAGTGGCAATCGATTTAGCGTATAAAATACTATGAAAAAGACTACTAACTTGCTGTAGATAGCCCATTTCGAACTTTTCGGCGAATAAACAATTATTTTGTTATTAACAAAATAAGAACATATAAAATAAGAACAGCGACCAAAAATACACCAGATAAGACCTTAACACTATCAATTTATTTACAGGGCTTCTAATAATTCCTGAAAACACCTAATTTTACCATAATTTGTTAATAACAATTAAACGCACCACATTTGGGCTTCCAGACCACTTCCATTGGATTCAGCGGCCCAAAAAACCTATAATACCACCATCAAATCGAGGCGAGCTAAAAGTGCCCACGGGACCCCCTATGTTGCGACTAGACTAATGAGAGTTTAATGAAAGGGTAACAAATCAATTGGATGTTATGTCCGACAAATTACATGGGACGTATTCGTAATCTCACGTTCCAAATTTTTAAACTGTTCCACAATTAAAACTTCCCCTGTTCCAGTGTTCCCGTACATCAAAGTTTGTCTGACTAGACACCGTTAAGCTATTAACAAACTTTTTTTGCTACGCGGGATCCAGGCCTAATATATTTAAAATATATACTTCATACAAAATATATAATTGATGATAGCACTGAAAATCTCCCCAATTATATAACCTATCAATTTCTTAATTACTTATAATATAAGTATATTATACTTATATAAAGTTCTGAAGTGCGGTGTAACTGATTCCCCGTTGAAATTATCGTTCTCTAAAAAGCAAGATAAACTCTGCATAACAGTATTAGTTGCTTTAAACAGTTTGTAATTATCGTTTAACCTCCGTGACGAGCTCCGTGAGAGGGGTGTTTCTATGAATATTGTCAGAAGCACTTCTCTTCTCTTCGCTTCTCTCACGAACCCCTCGAGCGTCGACGCGAGCTCCGACATTTCATACAAACTTAGTGTATTGCGGCTAATTTAGTTTTCGAACAAACTACGGGAATAATTTTCATTTGTGTACGCTAAGACTTATTTAAAGAAAGTATCATTTTTGTTATATTTGATTTTAGCGCTTTCTAACGTCTCAAGTAAACTTTTAGTACTATTTTCATTATTTTATTAGGCTGAAACTTTCTATTTACTCCTTTAAAGATATTGTTTTTTCGATAAATATATTCAAACCAGAGAATCAGATAAACATATAAGTTATACAGGGTGTTTCATTAAGAATGCCAAATCTCTGAGTTGTAGATTCTAGACCTTAAAATATTAAGATTTAACCCAAATCGCTTAAATAAAATAATAAAATATGGCTCCTTACTGAGTTTTTTTATTTATAAATTTATAGGTCTGGATCCCGCGTATGAAAAAAAATTTGATTAATAGCAAGCTGAAAATTTGTTAATAGCTGAAGGGTGTAGTGTCTAGTCGGACAAACTTTGATATATGGGAACACTGGAACAGGGGAAGTTTTAATTGTGGAACAGGTTAAAAATTTGGAACGGTCAGACCACGAAAACGGCATATGTATTTTGTCCGACAGCACAGACTTAAACTCTCCGAACAGAGATTAAACTCTCATGCAAAAATCAGACTGCTATTTATCACCAAATGGGCGTTTTAATGAGTGGAACATGTAGAATATGTCAAATGACAGGAATTATGACAGGTGATAAATAGCAGTCTGATTTTTGCATGAGAGTTTAATGTCTGTTCGGAGAGTTTAAGTCTGTTCTGTCGGACAAAATAAATATGCCGTTTTCGTGGTCTGACCATTCCAAATTTTTAACCTGTTCCACAATTAAAACTGCCCCTGTTCCAGTGTTCCCATATATCAAAGTTTATCCGACTAGACACCCTTAAGCTATTAACAAAATTTCAGATTGCTATTAATCAACTTTTTTTTTCATACGCGGGATCCAGACCTATTAAAAATTATTTCTACCCAGTACTTTAAAACTATTTGACATATCTTTGCCATACTTGTACATTCTACTATATTATGATAAATAAACTTTTCTGGCTACTACCAGAGGCATACGATAGGAGACAGTGAATGGTTGACCCCTCCCAAATTCTACACCACTGGCGGAATTACTATTTTAGTACAATTTTTCGATTCTCCAATACTCTGTAAATAATATACTCTTCACTCGTAACCATAAAGTCATTAGTTTTCGAGATATTTGAAGTTATCATGTAACGGCACAGATATTTTGATTCATGTATTGTGCCGCTTAATTTTAAATTTCAAATATCTTCAAAACTAATGACTCTATCGATACGAGTGAAAATTATATTTTTCTACGGCCGTGCTAAAAGAGCCACTTTCACGCACGCGTTTCGTTTCCGAAAGTTGCACTTTCCCGCACGGCGTGCGTGAAAGTAAATTTTCCCGTACGGCGTGAGTGAAAGTAAAATACCTTGTAATATTGCATTATAATATATTATAATACATGCAATAAAATAATATTTAGATATTATTTACTAATTTATTTCAAATTTATCTTTTTGTGTTCATGTTTTAATGAAATTAGCGCGATTATTTCATTTATAGGAGATTCTGACCAATAGAAAGCTACAGAAATAAAAATTAAACTGATTATTTTTTGATGATTTTAACTTACAATCGTATAGTAAGATATTTGATCACGTGTTTAATTCTGTCCAATCAGATTAAAATTATACTGAGAATTATCTACTGTAGAAAATTACCGATAGAATTTTTTTAAGTAGATTGTTTCTGTTTAATGGCAACCAGTTTCCTAGTTTTGACAACTGTCACATTTAAGAAAATATCCATAATATACGTATTAAAAAATAATCTTACGAATATCACACGACAGTAAGAATAAATAAGAAAATAATGCTTCATTTTTTACTCAAATTTATTGTCATTGGGCAATAGCCACTCGAGCCCTGCGGGCTCTCGTGTCTATTGCCAGACAACAAATTTTCGAAAAACTGTCGCATTATTTTCAATTTATTCTTACTCTCTTGTGATATTATACCCGATAATTTTTGATAATATCCCGTCGTCAAGTATACTACGTCAGATGCCCTTCGTTGCTACGAAAAAATACATTCAGTGATGACTTTCTGAAAAAATTATAAAAGTGATGACTTTCAACCGCCAAATTAATATTTATAACAACTGTGTGTTTAATTGTACTAATTTGTACTTACATAAATAAATTACAATCTAATTTTGGTGTTGAACAGTTTTATTCATGAAATAATCGCAAATAAATTGCACTCGATGTCTAAAATTAATATAGAATTTTAGAGCTCTTGTGCAATTACTACTGATAATTCGTTGAAATAAAATTATTTTGACATAATATTTTTTTTTGTTATGCTTTATTTAACAATCAGAATACATTAGCATCCTATAAGTTAAAGTGTTGGCTTGGGAGCTGGGCCCCTCATTGGCGTGAAGGGACTCCCTCCAATGAAGGAGTCCTAGATAGTCTTCATGTCAGCTGGCCATAATCTCTTCAACCTTCTGGCAATTGGAGCTTGTACTAGCGGCTGTAATACTGCGTTGGGGTGTGTTTCCATTTTCTCGTGGTGTTTGTTGTACCTATCTTTAATGACATCTGTGATGAATGGAACCTTCAGATCTTCATGTAATGTTAAATTCGACACGAACCAAGGTGCATCTGTGATCATGCGTAGTATTTTTGACTGGCTCCTTTGGATGATAGCAATATTAGATTTGCTTGCACATCCCCAGACTTCGATACCATACATCCATATTGGTTTGGTTATGGTGTTGTATATCAGCAGTTTATTTTCCAAACTTAGTTTTGATTTTCTACCTATCAACCAGTAGAGTTCTTTGACTTTCATGTCTATTTGTTTTCTCTTCTTTGTTATGTGCACTTTCCAAGTAAGTTTAGAGTCTAGATGTATGCCGAGGTATTTGGAAGAGTTGTTTTTAGCAATAATTTTGTTATTGATGTATAGTGATGGTTCTTGTAGTAAAGTTGACATGGACGGATTTAGCCTCATTTATCTTAATTTTCCATTTTTTTACCCAATTTTCTAGGTTTGCTAAGTCATTTTGTAGGATGTTGGAAGCTTCTACTGGATCTTGGTGAATTGCTAAGATGACGGTGTCATCCGCAAAGGTTCCTATGACAGTGTGTGGAGACGTAGGAATATCTGATGTGAATAATACATATAGAATGGGACCCAGGACACTGCCTTGCGGAACTCCGGCCTTGATTGGGAATTTTTGCGAATATTCATCATTCACTTTTACAAGAAACTGTCTGTCGTGAAGATATGATTCGAGCAGTCGATAAAAGGATAGTGGAAAGATTTTAGATATTTTGTATAAAAGTCCATCATACCAAACCTTGTCAAAGGCTTGGCTAACATCCAAGAATACTGAGGAATACTTCCTTATTTATTCTTTGAAGTATGAGTATTTCTAGTAGTTTTGACATAACTGGCAATAAGCTGATTGGCCGATAAGATGAAACTTCGTTTGGGTTTTTGCCTGCCTTCAGTATTAAAATTATTTCTGCTGTTTTGAGTTGCGTCGGCCAGTAGTTTAGTCTCAGGATAGCATTGAAAATGTACATCATGAGTATGACTCCTCTTCGTGGCAGTTCTTTTAACATTTTGGAGGTTATTTTATCGATCCCTGGAGATTTTCTTGGATTTAGGAAGTTTAGTTCATTTTGAACTTCCTTTACAGAAAGTTGTTTGGTTGCGGGTATGTTGTTTGGGATATTTGAGAGATGTCTAGCTATTTCGTCATCAACTACATCACAGTTCGGTGTGAATACATTGGATAAGTATGCACCAAATAGTGAAGCCTTTTCTTTATCGCTTCTTGACCATATAGCTGCAGGATTGCTGGAGTCACGTACAGGAGAATTCTGCATTTGAGGCTTGTTTTTGAATTTGCATGGTTTCCAGATGGAGTTATCACTTCGGTTAAGACCCTTCAAATATTTATTAAATGAACTTTCACGCAGTTCTTTAATTTTTGCTTTTAGTCGACTACTGGCTCGGTTGTACACTGTTCTGTCAACAGGGGCTTGCGTGCGTTGTAATCTAGCTCTTGATTTTCGTTTTAGAGCTATGAGTTCCTTCACTTCTTTAGGTACAGAAATGTCTTTCTTTTGGATGGTGGGACGAGGAGTGGCTTGTTGTACTGATTCTATTAGGAGGTCATTAAAAGTTGTGATCGCCCCTTCGACTTCATTGGGTTCCTTTAGTCTGATGTCGAGTTTTACTTTTTCTTCAATTCTGGTACGATATTCTTCCCATTTGGTTTTCTTATTATGTAGTCTTGTGGGAGTTTTTCTATGTAACGCTGCTGTTCCTATTGAAGCTATTATCGGAGAGTGGTCAGAAGAAAGATCATAGCTTGGTATTACGTCTAAGTAAGGAGCTGGTAACCCATTTGTCACAAAAAAGTCAAGCAAGTCAGGAGTTTTAGCAGGATCAGTTGGCCAGTAAGTTGGAGTTCCTGTTGACAGGTATGCGTAATGCTTCTCTTGAATCACTGATGCCAATTCTTTACCTTTGGTTGTTGTAAGCCTAGACCCCCATAAAATGTGTTTGCTATGCTTTTTTGTTGCTTTTGTTGAAATGTTGCTTTTTTATGTTGTGACGTGGTGGACAGTAGACGGCGGCAACTTTTAGATTATATGAGTCCATGCAGACGTTGACAGTTGTGGCTTGTAGAAAATTTTCAGCATATTTTGGCATTTCATGGTGCTTTATTGTGTTTTTTATTAGGATAGCAGTACCAGCATGTGCAGTGTTGTCTGGGTGATTGCTGTGATATGTTGTGTAATGTGGAATGTAAAAGTAGGATCTGTCAGTGAAGTGTGTTTCGCTGATGAGAAGCAGGTATATGGAATTGTGTTTTAGAAATATTTCAACTTCTTGTTTGTGATGTAGAATGCCGTTGGCATTCCACAGTGCTATTCTAATGAACTTAATGAATTTTATTTATTAACGTAGTAAGCATATTCATCACCATGGTGTTTTGATGAATAAGTTGCTGAAACATGGCTTTGAATTCATCTAAGAATCTATGTAGCATATCTGTTGTGGTGTCACATTGATTCTGCTGAGTATAATTGTTGGATGCTACATTTGCATAGGTCACATTATTTCTTACCGGCGTTGTTGTTGGCTTGGTGGCAAGATTAGGATGGGCATTTGGGCAACCCTGACTGCTGACTGGCTGTACATTTTGCCTATTATTTTGATTATTAGGGTGTCTCATTATGTTGTGATAGTAGCTACAACCTTTATAGTTGGCTGTATGGACACCTCCACAAAGTGCACATGTTGCTGGAGTGTTCCTTGTTTTTGTGCAGGTTGATGTACTATGGGCTCCCCCACACTTAACGCAGACAAAAGGTTTATAACAGTAACCCTTGGTGTGTCCATATTGTTGGCATCGCGTGCATTGAGCTGGTCCATAGTTAGGTTTTGGAGGTTCTACCTGTATGATTAAATTTTGCATATTTTGTATTTTATATACGTCTTTGTTATTTACCGCAGGCTCTAAATCCACAAAGAACAGATTAAGAGGTTCCTTAGTTCTTTTGTCCTTGGCACTGAGGATATTTCTGACTTGATGGCCTTTTGCATTGAGTTCTTTCACTATTTCTTTTTTTATCCATAGTGTGGTGAAGGTGTCTGATCACTACTCGGAATGCACGTTCTTCTTTGAGTTGGTATGTGTGGTGTACAATTTTTTTCTCACGCATATACGTTACTAGATGCCTGTAAGACTCAACAGTATCACTAATTATTTTAATTGTATTATCTGCAAGTGTTTTTGTACTGTAGTGCACATCATCAACGGCATCTCTTAAACTTAGTATCATTTTCTGGTAATCTGTTACTCCGTACACAAATATTGGAGGAGGTTTTATAGTTTTAGCTTCGGTGATATCTATTTGTTGGTCTGTTTGACTCTCTTCTACAGTTTCTTCTACAGGAAGCTGACTATATCTATTGCTTATATCTATGTCGGAGTTTTGTGAGTTGCTTCTTCTGATCTACCTTCTTTTTGTATTCGTTACTTGTTGTCATTCGTTCTCGTTGGCTGCGTGTTGTTCTAGCTCCTCATCGTCACTTGTAGAGGACAATCTGTGATAATATTTCTGACTGGTTGATGATATATGTTGTGATTTTTGGATCATTAGTACCTGATGTATGTAATTTTGTTGATTAATTGGTACCTGCTGAGCGGAATTTGCTGGAGAAGCATCAAAATGTTGTTGAGATAAACAAGAATTATTATTATTCAATGCTGCTTGAGTTATTGGTTGAGAATTAATAAATTGTTGTACTTGCATATTTGTATCTGCTACACCCTGTATGTTGATTTGGGAAACTGGCTGGCTATAAGAATCTCCAGGTCCATTACTAGCTGGTAACACATTCATGTTTTTATTTCACTTAAATTAGCACTGGGTTCAAAAACTCATTAAATTTCAATGTAAATGAAAATAAATATTTCATTAATTGTTTTTAAATTGTAGGTATCGGTTTTTAACAAAAATTCCGGTTCGAAATTTTTATCGTGGCGTACGTTGCTTGATGATTAAGGCAATACATCCGCACAGCACGAGAGGCGATTCGGTACTGACATAATATTTAAAAGTCAGATCAGTAGACAATTACAATGGTTTTGAATCGTCGTCATGGAAACCAATATCGTCGTAGTGGTAACCCATTATATTGAAAGTTTGGTTTTGACAACCTTGTCAAAGAATTAATTTTTGTATTTTCACTTCTAAAGAAAAATTGATATAACTCTATTTTTTGTGGCTTTTTTCCAAACGTACGGCCCTAGAACAAATATTGTTCCTAACTCATGCGGAAAGTGTCTTCCCCGCACTCGACTGCGTGCCCGAACTCCGCTATCGCGTCGTTCGGGTCAACGGCAGTCTCGTGCGTGAAAGTATCACTTTCCGCACTAATTAGGAAAATAACTATATTTACATCGAAAGTATTGAATAATCTAAAAATTGCGCTAAAATAGCAATTCCGCCAGTGGCGTAGAAGTTGGGAACGTCAACCATTCAATTTTCTGGTAATAGCCAGAAACGTTTATTTAACATAATTTAACATAATACTAAAATCAGAATAAAGATGCACTAAAAATAAACAAGACAATACACTTGAATGTTACGAGGACTGACGAGGATCCCCAAGCACTGACGAGCACTCCCAAAGGACTGACGAGCACTCCCAAATCATGATTTACAATGTATATACATTGTAAATCCCAAATCATTATTTAAAAAGTTTATACGTTGTAAATCATGATTCGGGAGTGCTCCTCTTAACATTCAACGTATCTTGGTTTGTTTATTTCTAATGCATCTTTATTGTTATTTTAGTATATGTAGTACCCTCACTTTCTGCCAAGTACGAGAAGAATACGTAAAGTAGTTTTAAAATACTGAGCAAAAATAATTTTTAAATTTTTAAATAAAACACCCTGTAACTCAGTAAGGAGCCATATTTTATTTAAGCGATTGGAGGTAAATCTTAATATTTTGAGGTCGAGAACCTTTACAACTCAGAGATTGGACATTCTTAAAATACGACTTTTAAAATAATGTGAGTTTGTATGTAAGCTTGAAAATATAAATAAAAATTAAATATAGTAAATAATGCCTCCAAGAAATTGCCGAAAATATGCCGTTAGTTGGGTAAATTTCATACCCGTTTCGTCCTGTTTAAAAGTCTTCTCAAAGATCGCTCGTGCCATACAACAAATATTTCTATTTAAATATTTTCCTACATAGTCCAGAAACGCTTTTCACCTCGCAATTTTTACAGAATTGATCGATTTGCTTGAAAATTTAAGAATAAGTAATGGCTAGTCCAAGGATCAAAATCTATTTTTACAGAATTGATCGATTTGCTTGAAAATTTAAGTAATGGATAGTCCAAGGATCAAAATCTATATGATGTCGAAAGGTGCTTTTACCATGAAGGTGATTGCCACCCCACCTCGGGGGTGGAAATTTTTTATTATATTTTGACCGCAAAAGTTGATAAAAACATTCATTTTAAGCAAAAAATGTTCTATACATTTTTTTGATAAAATTAATAGTTTTTCTACGAGCGTGCAAAAATGTCTACTTGTCTACTTTCGCGCACGCATTTTAGTTTAGAAAGTTTCACTTTTCCGCACGCGTGTTACTTTTCCGCACGCGGTTTTTACTTTTCCGCACGCGTGTTAATTTAGATATGTTAATATGGCCTTAAAGTAATTATAATACATGCAATAAACTAATATTTAGATATTATTTACTAATTTATTTCAAATATATCTTATTGTGTTCCTGTTTTAATGAAATTAACGCGACAATTCGATGAAATAAAATTATTTTGACATAATATTCGAAAGTCAAATCGGTAGACAATAACAGTCGTTTTGAATCATCGTCATGGAAACCAAGATCGTCGTCATGCTAACTAATTATATTGAAAGTTTGGTTTTGACAACCTTGTCAAAGAATTAATTTGTGTATGTATTTTCATATTAATTAAATTAATTGATTAAGATTTGATAATTTTTTAAAGACTCTTAGAAAAAATATTGTTCCTAACTCTTGCAGAAAGTCTCTTTTCCGCACTCGACTGCTTGCCGAACGACAGCAAACTGCAGTCGCGTGCGGAAAAGAATGACTTTCTGCACTTGTTAGGAAAATAACTATTTCGATTAATTCGCTATCGAAAGTTAGTTTTATATCTAAGAAATTAATGTTTTTCGATATAGGTACACATTTACGATTCACTCAGTGTGTGCCGTAGAAAAGAAAATTCCAAACCATGTTTTCTTGGGAATTAATCTACAATTTCATATTTAAACATTTTTTCGTATCTCTGATGCTAATATTTCTATTCTGAAGGAAATGGCATTTTTTACAAAACTACAAAAATTCGTTATTCACTTTTAACTCCGGTTTTTGAAAATAAATCTTTATAAGCCAGTGAAAAATAAAGAAGAATGAATAAGGTCAATGACTAAAAACACCGCTAACATACATTATTATGCTTCCAATAGGATTTCTCTTTTTTTTTCTTCAAAAAAATATATTGATTTTTTAACCGTAACTTTTTAGTTTTTTATCTTAGAAAGTTTGGTAACAAAGAATTTCATAGGTCTTTATGAGATCTATAAGGCTATTAATATGAAATCCTTTTAGAATCCTCAGTCTCAAAAAGAGGTGACTTTGAAAGGGTTGGAAAAGGTGGTTTTTGCACGTTATTACAAGTTTTAATTGCCAATCGCTCACTCAATTTTTCCCGTAGAAAAAATGTTTGCAAACCAAGTTCTTGAGAATTAAATAAACTTCAATTTCATGTTTAAACATTTTTTCGTATCTCTGATGCTAACCTTTCTATTTCGAAGAAAAAGGCCAAAGTACAAAAATTAGTTATTCGCTTTTAACTCCATTTTCTTTAAAACTAATTATTTTAAGCCGGTTTTAACATCCAGAATCTATTAATAATACATAAATAAAGAAGACCAAATAAGGTCAATGACTAATTTTAATTAGGGTGGTGATTAGGGGGTTGTTTCCGATCACTTATTTGCTGAAAAAATAGGGACTGACATTGTTTTCATTATAAGTCACTTAATTTATGAGCTAGAGACTTTTTTTATTTATGGAGATAGATATTTTTAAATACTTTAAATTAGTTTGAACAAATTATCCTTGAAAAACGCATATTTTTCCCGTCGTTTGACTTTGAATCTACAATATTTAGCATTTGACGAAGAAGAGCTAGCATATAATAAAAAAGTATAGCTCGATTACTGTTGGTTTTAAAGAAATTAAAAATACCGGATTTGTTTTGCCTGAGAGATAGTCTGTAAAAAATCTAAAGATTTACTTGGTAAATAATATGCACTGTATTGATCTATATCAATTAATAAAAATGAAAAAACCGCGCATTAGTAAACTGCATACTATAAGTGCGAAAGTTTAATTTCTGAACATTCCACTGCAGTGTCAACTCCATCTTTTAGAAACCCATACGTTCCAAATCTACGTATTCACTAGGATGTACATATACATTCTGCATATTATAAAACAAAACGTTTCAAGAAATTACTGTAGGGATCAGCATCAGCTTTTGAAAAGAATAAGTACTTGCGCATTTAGCTGAAAAATCCATAACGTTTTTGTTTTCGGATATAGTCATCCGACAAGCGGTAGAGTCGAGGGGATGTTGCCATGGAAATTTGCATGCTCCCTATAAACACTGGCGATGCTTTCCTTCTACATTCTTAGGATATTTTTGTTTAACTTACGGAAAGGGCTAAGAAGCGAAACCAATAATGATGATAGTTTCGTTCTGTTTGAGTCGGAACGCCAAACGTGATTGATTTATTTTATTTTATCATAGCGATAATGATCAAAACATAGAGCTAATGAGACTCATAGTTGACTTCATAATAAATCCATAAGGAAAAATTTTCCGTAACTGACTGTATACCATTAATTACAAAAATTGAAGAAAGACTTCTGTGTAAAAGGTATATTTATTAAAACCCCAATAAAGGGCTATATTAAAAGACAGAACGTTTTCGCTCTAAAGAGAGCATCATCAGTGTTCTAAGCAAGCTCTACATGCTAAGCCACCAAAAATACATAGGTTAAAATCCTTAAAACGCCGACCAAAAGTCTTACATTGGCGTGTATTATGTTAAACCCTGGCGATGGGTGAAAATGAAAAAGATATACCTCACAGCCTTATATGACTCTACCACGTGTATGTGGGTGGTTGAGTTGATTTCAACAGAGAAGACAGAGAAATCAACTCAATCACCCACATACACGTGGTAGAGTCATATAATGCTGTGAGGTATATCTTTTTCATTTTCCCCATCGCCAGGGTTTAACATAATACACGCCAATGTAAGACTTTTGGTCGGCGTTTTAAGGGTTTTAACCTATGTATTTTTGGTGGTTTAGCGTGTAGAGCTTGCTTAGAACACTGATGATGCTCTCTTTAGAGCGAAAACGTTCTGTCTTTTAATGTAGCCCTTTATTGGGGTTTTAATAAATATACCTTTTACACAGAAGTCTTTCTTCAATTTTTCATAATAAATCATTATATTCAAATAAAATGTTTATATGTATTAAAAGTTTTTATTATGGAATGCACAGGGCCGCGTTTAGGTCAGTTGACGCCCTAGGCAATTCTCTAGTAGCCGTCCTTCAAACATGTACCATTTTTGGGAAAAAACAGAACTTTTTATTTAAATATGAATACACTAAAAATGGATTTAAACTACCATGTTTATATACATATAACAGAAAAAATTGCCATTCCAGTTCGATTTCTTTCTTGACTTTCTTTGGCAAAATCATATGTAATGTCGTCATAATTTATCGCCTTTGTTACACTCAACGAAAAAGGTACGTAATATCAATAAAAATGTTAATTCAGACAACAAACGCAATACTTAAAATTTGTCCAATTCTTGGTTTTATTGGGACAACAAAACCATGTTCATCAATTCATTATTTTCGTTCGTTGAGCCAATGTATTACGTTTATTGAATGGATGAACATTCATTATGTATACCATAATATCACTTCATTGGTATTACGAACTCTGTTCACTGAGTCAACGAACACTATTTATTCATATTACGAACTCTGTTCACTGAGTCAACGAACACTATTTATTGAAACAACAACGTCGTTAATTGACCAACGAAGACTATTCGTTGTGTCAATAACAGTGTTATTTCTCCTAACGTATTTCGTTTATTTCTACAATTATTTCCGTTTATTGTTACAATTAATTCCGTTTATTCCCACAATAAATACGGTTTTTCTTACAATCAATTCTATTCATTCTTACAATCAGTAATTACTGAATGCAATAGCCCAATGTATGATATTAATTGATTAATAATAATTTTTTAAATCCCCCTTTTTTGTCCTTAACCTAAAGGACTTTACACTGTGTGATTTTTCATATGATTTTACTTATACAGTGTACTGGAATAAGTGTTACACTCCCCCCGCCCCCTTATTAACTTATTTATTTTTAGCACATAAGCAAAACGCTCGGACAGGTCGATTTTTAAAATAATCAAAGTATATTATAACATCAATGTTTCGAACTTTACACGATCCCTCTTCAGGTGACAGGGGCGGCGTAACTTTGATTTTTTTTAATGAAAAAGTACGTCATGTGACAGCTTATTTATAACACTTTAATCCTTTTTGAGAGCGCAGGTGCAAAAGTTCGATCGAATTCTGTTTAAACGCATTCATTTTTTTTGGAATTCTGAGAAAACTAATAAGTATTTTTGAAAAATTTAAACGCAGAATAAAATATTACATTATTACTGACGGCAGAAAGTCCCTTAGAATAAACAAAAAGTTTCTGTTAAATGGTATGCCTATTTGAAATTAAAAATCATACTAAATTTTCTCTTTTTCACCCCTGTGACTTATTAAAATAATCATTATAGAGGTTCTCAGGGACTTCAGACCCACGATAATACTGTAATATTTTATTTTGCATTTAAATTTTCAAAAATAATAATTAGTTTTCTCAGGATTCGAAAAAAATGAATACAGCTAAAAAGAATTCGACAGAAATTTCACGATAATAGACACATAAAAACTTCCTTCTACTACGGACTACACTTGAAAACGAAATGCAATTATTATTCGGTACTTCGGTAACACAGAGAAGTTAGGGGTATCACGATAAGGAAAAGCCGTTAACTTTCAAATGGTCAAGCAAAACATTTATTGTCTCAACAACTACGATTATTGTTACAATGAACGCATTGATTGTGAGAATTAAATGCAGTAGTAGATTGATTAATGCATTCGTTGTCACAACAATCAATTTACAGCTATTCAATAATCATATATTACTCTATATTAACAACATTTGTACATTGTTTTAATGAAATCTGTACGTTGTCACGATAAACCAAGGTAATTGCTTGTCATCTACGAAATCAAGAACGTGAGTTGCTGCCAGAATTAACAGTATTTATTAAATATACGAAACATTGGCTGAATAAATTAAGTGTTATTGATTAATGTACTCTAGTTATTCTCACAATTATTATTCAATCATTGTGACAATAACCAAATACATTCGTCAATGTCTAAAAGTTCGTTGAAACAACAAATTAAATTGTTGTGACAACGAAATACCATTCAGTAATCACTGTTAATCAATATTACGAACTAAATTTTTTTGAGTGTACGTCACTTTCTATGGACAAAATCGACAAAATGTTAAGACATTTTCGAAAATGACCTTTCAGCAAGAATGCACAAATAAATGCGCAAACCAATGTCAAAATTAGGGAAAACATCTTTCAATCCACTCTTTGTTAAATATTTAGATATATCAATTTTTTTTATTTAGCTACTTTATTTAGCTCGACAACTAATGGACATTGACATGGTAAGTACGGTGAATTTTTGCAGTTAGGTACCTAGTGTCATGTGTAGTGTGTGTGTTGAGTAAGTGTCTTGTTACTTTGCAAAGTCGACGTCATTGTCTTTGCAAAGAGACGCTAATTGTATCCGAACGTCTGCGGTCCCTCCGGTGACTACCGATCCCACAAGGACAGAAACTATTTTCATTTATTAATTTATAATAAACGACCCTGACCCTGGTGAGGTTCGAACTCACGACCATTCGGACCTTTCGATCCAAAGGTAGGCGCTCTTACCACTGAGCTACAAAGGGGGTTTAGATATATCAATTATTGGTGATTTTATTGTGGTATCCAAATGATCCTTTTAAGTAAATGCATTCATGTATGAATGATGTATCTAGGTCGTCTTTATAAATTTCTATCAGATTTTCAGCTTCTTTAATAATTTATTTATTGTTTAATTTTGGCAAATCTGTTATAACACGAAAACATTGATAAATAAGTCGATAAGATTACAGACGTCTATTCAGATCTCTTATCAGAGTGTCGATTTATAGAATGTGTGGACTTTTATCTCATCACTAGGTTCGTTCGTCGGCCCCCTCGTCAAATTGCATTTTTCTTTTTCTATTTCTTATTTCTTAATGTTGTTCTGAAGCTATTTTCTTCTGTCATTTTTGCAATTAACTAGTTTTTATGGGAAATAAGCCACAATTTTACTAAAAAAATGATTTTATTAACTTATTTCTTATTTCTTTATATGTTTTATTTGGGCACAATTTTTTGGCTTCCTCTTCATAAATGGCAAAATTATTTCTGATTGAGGTAAAGTAATTTGAAAGAGCTTCATACTCTTTAACAACAGAACCCAGATCCATTGCAGTACTCTGGACATACTTATTGGATAGGTTCACTCTTTCTAAAATATGTTGCCAAATGACAGCTAGGTAATAATGTCATTTCAAAAGTGTCCATTTTTTCAAATATAGAAAGTGATTGATGTTTCACAGCTGCAGTTTGACATTCGTCTATGAGATATTAAAAAGCGCAGTTTTAATTCGCTGAAGCCAGTGTATAACGCGTTAGTTGCGTCCGCCCTTGCGGACCACCTAGTTTCACTAAGAGATTCCACAACAGGTGATTTTAAGTTGTCAGTCAAAATTTGCCATCTATATGTGAAAGCTGAAAAACATGTATATAATTCTTGTAAAAAAATTAAAAAGGAAGTGGCGGTCAGACAGGATTCGGCTGCTAAAGATCCTACCAAATTGAGAGAATATCCAGGGTACGTACTCAGCAAGTTTATTGTGATTTTTTACTTTATCGTATTACATACGCAGTATGAGTATAATAGATAAAGTTATAGGATCGTGCAAAATATTTTTTTTCAGATTTCACTTTTTTTCGACGTTTTGAGTCCCCCTGAGTCTAAAAAACAAATAAAAAAAAACATGTCGGAAGTATGTACGTATGTACGTACGTATGTCGCCACCGCCCAGCAAAAACTACTGGACCGATTTCGATGAAATTCGGTACGAGTAAGTTTAAGAGAATTTTGTCGAGAAACTAAGCTTTTGAAAAAAACCTCTCAAAGGGGGGCCGAAATAGGGGGGTTATTTGGGGCCCATTTTTGCAAATTTTGACCGAAACGAATGAAATTTAACTTAAAGTTAGCACATCGGTAGGTAAATAGAAATACGGAATTTGACATTTCCAAATCCAAAATGGCGGCCAGCATGGCCGACCGCCCACCCGATACATTTCCCTACCAATCTAAAAACTTGTTTAAGATAAATTTAATTTGAAAAAATTTTTATATAGCCTAAAGGTGGGGCTATAACAAGAATATTATCGTTTTTCAGAAAAAGTTATGGGTTGCCTATATTTAAGGGGTCAAAATTTAACATAAATTTGAACTAAATTTTCTCAAAAATGACTCCAAGGAATTTGTTTATTTTTTGATATATTTTTGACATCCTATCAGTAAATTGAATAACATTGGTAATATTTCTTAACTCCTCATAGGAGGGGAGTTATGAATTTTTTATAAAAAAATATTAGAGTGCCCGTAACTACCTCTGTAATAGAAACTAAAATTTTAAATTTGGCAGACGTATATAGTACTTTGTTATCTATTAGTACAATAAATTTTATCCACAATATGGCTTCCGGTTTAACCGGAAATAAAAAAAAATCTTAATTTTTTACATACGCCCTATATATTTTTACATATTTTAAAAGAATGTAAAATTATTTTTCCAATGACATAAAACTTGTTGCTGTAACTCAAAAACTCGAAAAGTTACAGAAAATTAAAATTTTGCTAGAATCTTGTGTGTGTCCCCTCTCACGCGATCATAGCAGAGCATTATTATAGGGCAGTCAATGAGGGTATTTGGCTCCGAATTCCATCCTACTACATCGATGTACTTGATATTTTCACAGTAAGTAGGGAATAGCTCAAGAAACAAAATCTACCCTATATACTATGGCGCTTTTATCTTGGGGTAATTCCCACCCCTTCAAGGGGTGGAAAATTTATTGGTCAAAATAAGCATGGAAGTGGCTAGAGAACCTATTTTTAAGCAAAAACTGATCTATACTTTTTTTTGAGAACTCAATACTTTTTGAGTTATGCGTAGTTGAAAATTGGCCATTTTCATTTAAAAATGACACGTTTTCGGACGGTTTTTTGTGAATACCTTAAAAACTATGCATCAAACTAAAAACACTATATAAATTTTTTTTTAATTATAAATAACAAAGAGATTCGTTCCTTCATAAATTTTCTATTTATAATACAAAAAGAGATATGGTAGGTAAAAAGAGTTTGTTTTTTGGTGCATGCTCAAAGTGCTCATGCTTTTGTAGTGTTTGAAAAGGCCTATAAAACGAGCACCGTTAAATGTCGGTTACATTCAAACTAAGCGAGATATGGTGCAAAAAAATATATGACTAATGTATTTTAAGGAAAAATGAGAAGTACATACATTTAACCCCTCATTCACCAGAATTTAAATGCATTGTTTTTCTTTTGCAATACCTCCTAATATAGTGTTATTTCTACTTTCAAAAAGTTGGACGGGTGAAAAAAATAAGATCAAATTATAGAGCGCATTTTAAATTTTCTTAAAATTCTTCCTTTTGCTCCATGCAATTCGAAAATAAAAATGTTCTATCCCCGAGAAGTGGTGAGAACCGCCCCATGATAAAAGCGCCATAGTACATAGGATAGACTTTGAATTAGGAGATTGGGCTTTGGGCTACTCCCAAAATTTCATTACAATCCATGCAGTAAAATGCAAATATTGTAAACTATTAATTTCTCAGAAAAATTGACTAATTTGAAATGAAAGTATGACTAATATTCTATTGATTTATGCAATAATCTGTAGTGTATCCCCGAACATTTTCTCAAATGCGGGAATTAATGATGCGTAGAACCATAAAATATTTTCAAGTATACAAGGTGTTTCTAAAATATCAAAATATCGAGTAACTTTGTTATTTTTATAGAATGCCAGTATCTAGTACGATAACGATAATAGATCGGTACGATAAAGTTCTCGGGCGGCCCTTCCGTCCAGCGTTTTTATTCTGGCCTGCAGTCCTGAATATTTGCCAAACATATTGGATGCATTATCATATGACTGGCCGCGGAAATCACTTAAATCAATGGTACATTCCTCTAAAGTCGAAGTCCCTGTCGATTCCAAAGCAGCAGATTTGTGACCTTCAGATGGAATATATTTGGAATATATTTAAAAAATCTTTCAGTCGGCATACCATCGCCAGAAACATAGCGAACTAAAAATTCTAGCTGATCACCATGAGACACGTCTGTGGGTCGAATCAACTATTTATAGTATTTTTCTTACTTTAATTCGCCAACAATCGTTCTTCTTACTTTTCTTCCCATCAAAACTATTAGTTCCTTAAATATAGTGTTTGACAGATAATTATTACAGTTCCCTTGACCAATATTTCCAAATTTAGTAAGGTACTCGCGTAAAAAAGGATCAAATTCTGCTATGAGCACTAAGAAACCTAAAAAGTGGCCGTTTTGAACTGATCCTATACCTATAACTGAATTATCTCTAATAGCAAGTCCCCTTGTAGACCAGTAAGGATCTGCGAAAAAACGTCTATTTTTGGATGTGAGAGGTGGCATTCGGATTTTTGCAGATAAAGTTAGGTGACACCTTCAGTAATATTAATTGACTTATGCTCCTTCTCAAATATGCCCGGAACATTAATAAAAAAATTAAAATATTTAAAAATTTCGAAAAACATCGATTTTTTTCTGCTTTCTTTGCTTATAACTTTAAAACGATTCGTTTTGGAACAAAGTCGTACAAAAATAAAATAAAGATAATTGAATTTTGTATGATATACGGCTGGTAAAAAATGTCTTAAGGTATTACCTTTTCTGCAATATAGCAATAAATACAATATAAGGGGGAAAAATACGCCTGTTGTTATTCAATATTTTTTAACCACTTTGGTGGCACTTAGAACCTTAGTAATTCACTTAGGAAATTCTTTGTAACATACTTAAATCGTGTACCAAATTTCATTAAAATCGGCCTAACAAATTTTGCATAATTTTGCAATCTAAATGTTTTTAAAAAAGTTCAAAATTTTTAAAATCTTTCTGAACAAAAAGTAGACCATTTAGAAGTTGGCTAATTTTTTTACATATTATAAAAAGGTGCTCTACCTATCTAATACACTTTACAGAATTAAAATCGGATTATTTAAGGGGCGCCAGCAATGTTTTAGATTTATAAACAATTTTTTGGCTTATAAACAAATAGCTTTGTTTAATAATAAAAAAATTAATTTTTAGCAATGCAAATAATTAAAACCGGTATAATTTGACTTAAACTTTCAAATGCTGTCAGCAGAATTGCTATTTTATTTTTTAATCAAACATTATTCGCGTTCAAAAATTGCAATTTCTCGATTTTTTGAAAGTTCCACCGCGTTTATCTCGAAAACTATGCATCCTACGAAAAAACTTTTAAGAACATTTTTTGCTTAGAATTACCCAAGAAATACAAAAAATGTTTTATTTTGCGAAAAATCGATTTTATGTAATTCCTCAAGTTCTTTGTTTATAACAATCTTATCGACATCCGGATCAACTGTTACCCAAAAAATTCGTGTTCTACGGGTCAAAATACATAAAAAAACTTAGGTCAGTCCATCTCAATAAAAAAGCCCGTAGCACCCCCTCCTGGCCACAGCACTAATTTGTTTATAAGCCAAAAAATTGTTTATAACTTTAAAACATTGCTGAGGCTGCTTAAATAATCCGATTTCAATTCTGTAAAGTGCATTAGATAGGTGGAGTACTTCTTTATATGTAAAAAAATTGACAAATCTTTGTATGTTCTAGTTTTTGTTGTGCAAGATTTTAAATAATTTTAATTTTTTAAAAAAAGTTTAGATTGCAAAATTATTATTAGTCCTGTCGCCAGGGGGGGGGGGTGTACAACGGCCTCCTGTATTCAGATGGACTTACCCAAGTTTTTTATTATGTATTATGTTTTTTATTATGTATTTTGGCCCGTAGAACACGAATTTTTTGGGTAACAGTTGATCCGGATGTCGATAAGATTGTTATAAACAAAGAAGTTGAGGAATTACATAACAGCGATTTCTCGCAAAACAAAACCCGTTTTTGTATTTTTTGGGCCATTCTAACCAAAAAATGTTCCTACAAGTTTTTTCGTAGGATGCATAGTTTTCGAGATAAACGCGGTTGAACTTTCAAAAAATCGAAAAATTGCAATTTTTGAACATGAATAACTTTTGATTAAAAAATAAAATAGCAATTCTGCTTACCGCATTTGAAAGTTCAAGTCAAATTCTATCGGCTTCAAATATATACATTGCTAAAAATTTATGTGTTTATTGCTAAAAAAAGCTATAAACACATAAAAAAAGCTCGATTTCACCAAAGATACCTAAACAGTTGCCTTATTAAGTAATTCTTATCGATAGGAACTTCTTAAGTCAATACTTAGAAACAATCGCATTTCACAACTAAAAGAACTGCTTATCTAGGAAATGTTTTCCTAGGTATTACCTACGGTGCGTTTGAACTATTTTTGATAAATAAAAAGAAGAATAAGATGACATTTTCTTACTTTTTCGATTATTTGTATGAATCGGGTTTAGGTCTTAGCGCGAAAGAAAAAAAAAATTAATATCAATTAGTGGTTTAGTATAAGTATTTAGTAATAGTTTTATTAGTATGTATTTTTAATGTAATGTATGTAATATATTGTTGTAATCTTATTTATTTATATGTGATGATATTCTTATATGTAATTTAATTTAATTAATGCATTAATGATAATCTAATTAATCAACCAGATCACATATCAATATGTTTTCAATCTCAGGGCGAATTATAAAATTACTTACTTACTTTCGTGACTTCTAAGTATTTCTCAGTGGTTCCTAATCGGGATAGGAAAAAAAATAAAATAATACACACATATGGATTACAATTATAAATCAAAATTTTGTTTATTTTATATAAATGGCAATTACTGCTTAATATTTGTTAGATCTTATATTCATTTAATACAAACATTTAAAAATGGGAATCTTATTTCCTTTTGGTTTCCAATTTAAAATTTTTATTAATAATGAACTATTAGGATTTATTAGCAACAAATTTATTTAAGTTTGATGAAAATCTTCTGATATTAGCGATTATGTTCTTCAATTTTTAATGTGGTATTTAATACAAAAACCCATACATTCATGTCCTGACAAATGAGACTGACCTTTATCTGGTGAACTGCGAATGTCCTCACACAAAACCCGTTTCCTCCTACCCTTGGTTGCGATGAAAATCTCGTCCTGGCCTCCAGTAATGTTCTCCTTTGAAAACTACCTCTTACAGCTCTCGTACCTGCTTTTCTCGTGATGCCGTGTTCTACCTTTTTCGAACCACTTCAATCAGCTACCGGGACACTCTTTGCTCAAGGAGATTCTTTTCTCTCGACTCGGCCTACTTCTCGTTCCCCTTGGGTACTCAACACTCACGGAACTACACCGGCTTTTTCAACTTCGTACACTACCGTCTACCACTCGACTTCTCCTCTCGACCGCTCAAAACATTCTGATCTCTCATCCTCATTCGTTTCCCTACTTTCTAAATATCCCTTCCAGATTCAAAAATCAACATTCCACCACAAATTTTAATTCGCCGTATTCCTCAATACCAACTTTTAATCTTTCTAAATATGTTTAATGGATTTCAAGAAAAAATAATCATTTCCCAATTTAAACTTACTTTCTACTTTTTACAAAACTTAATGACCTATTATCTATTTCACTGAGTCTTATTTAGCGTAGGCTAATGATCGAACCTTCCGCGAACACTATAATGTTCCGCGTCACTCAAACTTGTTTATCTTAGGCGCATTGTTATCGAGTTTCGTACGCTTCTTCGAATCACTTTCTTAAAAACTAAATATAATAATTTGTTGTATACAGGTTGTTCTAAATTTACATGCCCGTGGTTGAGAAAATTGAAGATCTTTTATATTAATTTGAATTTTGCTTATAATTATAAAATTTTAATTCTCATATTAAATAGGAATATAACAATATGTTTTTGATTATTAAAATATAATGTATATCAGTTAAAATTAGGAAATTGTGTCTATGAAAATAAAAAAAAAAATTTGAGCTGGCCAATTGGTTCAAACCAAGGTCATAAATCTAAACACACACACACACACACACACAAACACACACACACACACACACACACACACACACACACACACACACACACACACACACACACACACACACACACACACACACACACGATTATTTGTCATTATTGTTTGTTTGCCAATTTGGTTTTATTCAGTTTTGTACTATTATAGTTATTTTGTATGTTATTTGTATGTACAGTGAAATTTAGGAAAAGAAAAGGGTTGTAAATTTCACATATGACGAAAAATTGAAGTTGGTTGAATTGTCATTAACGAAATAATTTTAAAATAAATAATATGTTGAAAATTGCTTTTTATTATTAATTTTTTAATGACACACTTTTAGTTATAATCATGAATGGGTTTTTGAAACACAACACTAGTTTGTTAGGTAGTAGGTAGACTACATAATTTTGTCAATAGACCTGTAAAAAACTCCAACGGATTTTCTATATTTTCCAACACATATTATATTAATAATATAAAAGAAAATACAAAATTTCAACTAATATACTAATTACAGAATAACAGCAAAATTAAAGTAAGAAGCAAATTATTGACAAACGTCACAAGTACATTAGTCAAAATTGTAAAAATATAACCTGACTGTCAACGATAAGTAATACCTAAAGTTTAGGGAGATCGAAATCCGTATCCTAACGTAAGGTAATGCTTAAGCGGTTTAGGCAATTCGTATCCTATGGTGAAATCCGTTTTAGAGGTAGGAAGTGCCTAAACCCACTTAGGTAATTCTTAAATATTTAGGTATCGTTGGTGAAATCGGGCAATTCGCGGTGTGCAAGTACATGGAAGGGAAACGAGAAACGACCGTGCGCGAGTCTCGGAGAAATATTGCAACTATCTTAAATAATTCATATTGTCAATTGAAATTGTCAAATTGACGTATATTTCATACCTTCTGTCATTGGAGCAGAAAAATTATATATTGCTCCACAATATTGATATGATATGCAATTATTATATAAAGGTAAATTTAATTAATTGTATTTTGCTTGCAGTACTGCATTTTAATAACTAATTTTATTTACTACATACAATTGTTGATGTTTTCATAACATAACCTGAATCTTATTTTTTCTTCTTATTATTTTTTTGGACTATGGCCTTGACAATTATCCAGTAACCAGGACTAATATAATTGGCCGATATAATTAAAAGTGCGAATAAAAGTACAGAGCGTAGAAATAGGGGTCGCTTTGCCGAACTTGCACGGTCCCAATAGTGTTTCCCGTGCCTAATACATGCGTTTACATGCATGCTACGTAGAAATAGCCTCGCTTGCACTTGTACCTACTCTACCTACTCGTTCGATTTTAAATGAGAAATCATTGAAAACATCACTCCAGCACTAGGTGTTTATACTTTTGTTTAACAATAAAATAATAAATTTTTAGCAATGCAAATAACTAAAACCGATATACTTTGACTTGAACTTTCAAATGCGGTAAGCAGAATTGCTATTTTATTTTTTAATCAAAAGTTATTCGGGTACAAAAATTGCAATTTTTCGATTTTTTGAAAGTTCCACCGCGTTTATCTCGAAAACTATGCATCCTACGAAAAAATTTGTAGGAACACTTTTTGGTTAGAATGGCCCAAAAAATACAAAAACATGTTTTGTTTTGCGAGAAATTGCTGTTATGTAATTCCTCAACTTCTTTGTTTATAACAATCTTATCGACATCCGGATAAACTGTTACCCAAAAAATTCGTGTCTACGGGTCAAAATACATAAAAAAAACTTGGGTAAGTCCATCTGAATACAGGAGGCCGTTGTACCCCCCCTGGCGACAGGACTATATGCGAAATCTACTAATTCAATTTTAATGAAATTTGGTGTAGGTTTTAGCACATTACAAAAATTTTCTAAGCGAATTAGGAAGGTTCCAAGTGTAACCTAAGTGATGGAAAATCATTGAATAAGGACAGGCTTGTTTTGCCCCCTTATTTTATATTTATTGCTATTTTGAAGCAAGGGTGATAAATTAAGACATTTTTAACTAATCACATTAGACATTAGACACATTAGACATTTTTAATTTGATTATCTTTGTTTTATTTCTATAGGACTTTGTTCTAAAATGAATAGTTTTTAAGTTATAAGCAAAAAAAGTAGAAAAAAAAACGAAATTTTTTGAAATTTTTAAATATTTTATTTTTTTTATTAATGTTCCGGGCATATTTGAGAAGGAGCATAAATCAAAATTATTTTAACGAAGTTATCACCTAACTTTATCCGCAAAGGTCTGAATGCCACCTCTCACATCCACCTAAAAACAGATCCTTACTGGTCTATTGTGGCCAGTGTAATTATTACTGTTGCAACAACACGTTGCAAAACGTTGCGCCAGTATTGTACCTACTTCGCTTCTGAATGTACTTGTTACGGAACTGTCTATTCTGTTTTTTAATTTACCTCGATTGAATAAACTCGAGACATTTGCCGTGTGGTGCTTTGATTCTTCATATTGTTTTAATCTGACACCAGGATTCTTCCAGTCATTGAAAATTGAAACCTGTAGTGAAACAAGTCGGTTGAGCCTGAAATAGACGTCAAGGAATACAAAATACACTCTTTTTAGATGTAGAATAAAGTAGCCAATTCTTGAACTTCATTTCACCGTTCAAAATTTTTCTGGAAAAATGATATCTTGTTAGGGATCTGTTTATTTGTACATTTTGTACATTTGTTGATAGGGATGTTTTCTAGAAATTAATGCCCACTTCTATTCCATTGATGGATGTACTTAAATGTTATTTGATTTTAATATTTATATACAAAAATTTTTTGTACAGTATTTTTGCCGCCCTCTCATAATTTGCCGCCCTAGGCCACTGCCTATATTGCCTAATGGATAAAGCAGCCCTGGGAATGCATTGTAATAATAATTAAATTTTGCTATTTTAAGGTTTCGGTTTCCAATCCGGAAATAATTTCAAAAAAATTCTTGAAACAAAAATTATAATTAAATGATAACCTGTAAACATTGTTTGAATTGAATGATAACCTGTTTTAAATTAAAGGTAAACGAAATCTTAACAGTTCAGACTTATTTCGCCTCGGTTTTTAGTCCCTGCGCATCCGCTAGGAAAAATATTCCAATTCGGATTTTTTGCACAATCTTACTCAAAAAGGACCCCTTTTAACAAATTTGCATGTTTCCAGTTCAAAAAGTGGATCAAAATTTTTTTAAACGTTTTGTTTTTGTTTTTTGTTTTCCCTAATATTATTTTTTTTTGCATGGAACAAAGTTTTTTAGGTTTTTTGGATCATTTCAAACAGAAGAGGTCTTTGGTAACTTTTCTCTAAAGTTGATAGTTTTTGAAATATAAGCGATTAAAAATTTAAGGTAAGAAGATATTCTTTGAACATTGATTGATGAAATCCCGAATAGTTTTTGCAATACAATATAGAAAACCCCTTTGTTTTTTAATTGCCAATCAAGCGGGCGCAACATCCAAATCAATGTCTAATCATATTGAACAGACTGAAGCCAGAGCCAGACTAGAAACTAACAAGCAACCAAGCAGGATTTCACGCTAAGCGCTCCACTATAGACAAAATGTGTACTGTACAAGAATAAAAAACCGCTAAACGCCGTTTTTGAACTGCTTTTGAAGTAAAACGCGCCACAAAAGAGTAACTTTCAGACAGTTTGAATTTTGAAGCTCTTTTGTGGCGCGTTTACTTCAAATTTAGCAAATATTATGAAAAAATCTTTTTTCTACAACCGTGTTAAAAATGAAATTTTTAGCACCCCATACGAGCGTTAAAAATGCTACTTTAAGGCACTGCAGTTTGTATTGACCGTATAGACAATTTTGATGTAATGTCAAAAAAATATAAAAATGGAATGTCAGTCAAGTTCAAGTAAAAGTTTTTGTAGATATTTTCCTGTAATTACGTTTGTAGAAAAAATATTGTATGATATGCGTGTTACGCATATGGATATGGAATTTTCACATGCGTGCCTTAAACGTGTACTTTTAACACTTATATCATAAATAACTATTAAAATAAAACTAGAATTTTATTTTGCATCAAAATCAAAATACATTTTCGCGCCACATAATATTCATATCAGATCTTTTGTAGCTGGAATATTGTTTGCGCCACTCATTTTTACGGCGTTTAGCGATTTTTTATTCTTGTATCAGGAGTTTTTCAAAGTTATTTATAAATTAAATGTATGAAGTTGAATAGAATGTTTCTCGATTACACTTTAAGCTTTATAAATGGTCGCCTTATTATCTCCCAAAAATGATCTATATAGTGTACATCGAATGTACACTAGATTTTTTTTCTATTCGAAATAGATTGAAAAACAATATATTGGGATGGCCCGTAAATGAGCTCGGATTGCCCGTTGTCCGATCAAAAGCGTCGTAATCACTACAACTACATAAACCATTTCGGGGATATTGGTTAATTGGATTATACTTTTGTAGCTTAATAACTTCTAATCTCTTATCGTCTCCCCCCAGATCTTCTTTGGTCTTCCTCTCCTACTCCTTCCAGAAATATGCACTTCAACTATCCTTCGTATTGGGTGATTAACGTCCCGACGTTGAACATGACCAAACCATCTTAACCTATGCTCTCTCATTTTGGCATCAATTGGTGCCACACCTAGACTTCCCCTAATATACTCATTTCTAATTTTATTCCGCCACATGCATTTGTTGTTCCTCTTTCTTTTTCACTGCCCAACATTCAGTTCCGTACATCATAGCCGGTCTTATGGATGTTTTATAGAATTTTCCCTTCAGTTTCATTGGAATTTTTCTGTCACACAACACACCACTCGCTTCTTTCCACTTCATCCACTCAGCCCTAATTCTACTGCATGTATCTCCATCTATTTCTCCATTACTCTGTAATACCGATCCTAGGTACTTAAAACTATTGCTTTTCACAATAATTCTACTGCATGCATCTCCATCTATTTCTCCATGACTCTGTAATACCGATCCTAGGTACTTAAAACTATTGCTTTTCACAATAATTTCACCATCCAAAGATACCATTTTATTTGTAGTAACTCCATCATTAAATGAACATTCAAAATACTCTGTTTTTGTCCTACTAAGTTTTAAACCTTTTTCCTCCAGAGCTTGTCTCCACTGTTCCAGTTTTTGTTCTAAGTCTCTTTCACTATTTCCTATTAACACTACATCATCAGCATACATTAGGCACCATGGAATGCTACCCTGTAGTTTCGCAGTTATCTGGTCCAAAACTAATGAGAATAAATAAGGACTAAGCACCAAGCCTTGGTGCAATCCTACTTTCACCTGAAATTTATCAGTCTCTCCCACATCTGTCCTAACACTAGTCGTTACTCCCTCATACATATCTCTCACAATCTTTACATATTCGCCAGGGACTCCTTTCTTATTGAGTGCCCAACACAGAATCTCTCGAGGAACTCTATCATATGCTTTCTCAAGATCAATGAATACCATATGAGCCTTGGTCTCTTCATTCCTGTATTTTTCTATCAGTTGCCTTACAATGAAAAATGAAAATTGCATCTGTTGTTGATCTTCCCTGCATAAAGCCAAATTGATTATCGGATATTTCGGTTTCTTCACGTATCCGTCTATCAATTACTCTCTCCTATATTTTCGTAGGAATGCGAAATAATAAACACAATAAAAATAAGAAAGTTACAATATCTGGGACACGTAATGAGGGGACCGCGATATGAAATGCTAAGACTGATAATACAGGGAAAGATAAGACGCGGAAGGAGTATAGGAAGAAGGAGAGTGTCATGGTTAAAGAATTTAAGGGACTGGTTTAGATGCAGTTCTATAGAACTCTTTAGAGCAGCGGTGGATAGAGTAAAGATAGTGATGATGATATCCAACCTCCGATTAGGAGAGGGCACTTGAAGAAGAAGAATATTTTCATGGTGTGGCTAAGTAGTTTTATAGCCCTGTAGTTTGTACATTGTTGTACCTATGTCTCCCTTGTTTTTGTAGACAGGTACTATAATATACTGCTTCTCCATTCGTCTGGCATTTGTCTGACTTCCATAATTCTATTAAATATACCTGCTAGCCAACATATTCCTGTCTCTCCCAATGTTCTCCATACTTCCCCAGGAATATCATCTGGTCCGACTGTTTTCCTTTCTTTATTTTTTGAAGCGCTTGAGCCACTTCCTCCTTTGTTATTCTGGTAACCATTGCTGTTACTGTCTCCGTTAACTCCACAGGCTGTCTGTCAAATTCTTCATTTAATAATGTTGTTCTGAAGCTATTTCCTTGTGGCATTTTTATAATAAACTATTTTTAATGGGAAATAAGCCACAATTTTACCAAAAAAAATGATTTTATTAACGTTTCGAAGCCCAAATCGGGTTTCGTTGTCATTTTCGTTGTCAGTTTCATTTAATAAACTGTCAAAATACTTTATCCATCTCTTTTTGACATCCTTTTCGTGAATTAGTGTTTTATTATTTTCATCTCGGATACATCTAATCTGATTAAAATCTCTTGCTTTCTTTGCTCTCTGTTTGGCTATTTTATATATCTTTGCTTCGCCTTTCCTGGTATCAAGTTGCTCGTATGGGTTTGAATACGCTTCTGCTTTAGCTTTTGCTACTGTTACTTTCGCTTCCTTTTTGGCGACCATACAGTTTTGAAGATCTATGTCCGATCTAGTTTCTTGCCACTTTTTATATAATTTTCCCTTCTCTTTTATTTTTCCTTGTACTTCATTTGACCACCACAAGTCTCTTTATCCTCAAACTTCTTTCCTGACGTTTTCCGAAGTATTTCAATAGCCGTCTCTCTAATAATATTGGCCATTTTTTTCCAACTTGTGTTAGGGCTTCCTTTCATGTTCCAACATATTTCTTCTACTATTCTTTCCCTGAATAGACCTTCATTCTCATCTTTTAGCATCCACCACTTGATTTTTTGTGGTCCTCTTCGATATTTTTGTTTAGTTTCGCTTTTTACTTCGATGTCTAGAACAAGGAGCTTATGTTGTTGGCTTAATGTCTCACTAACTATTACCTTGCAGTGCTTGCATTCACGGATGTCTTCTTTTCTTACCATGAAGTAGTCTACTTGGGATTGATGTTGTCCACTTTGGTAGGTAATAAGTTGAGTTTCTCTCTTTTTATAGAATGTGTTAACAATCGCCATATCCAATGCTGTTGCTAATTCAAGCATGTCATCACCAGCTTCATTTCTAGTTCCAAAGCCTAATCCCCCATGTATTGTTTCATATCCTGGCTTGACTTGGCCCACATGTGCATTGAAATCACCTCCTATTATAACTTTCTCCTCTGCTGGAATATCACTCAGTACGTCTCCTAATTGGTCATAGAAAGCTCTTCTTTCATTCTCACCCAGACCTGTTTGAGGAGCATACACACACAACATTCAATACCTCTTTATCAATTACAAATTTCACTGACATCATTCTATCACTCGTTCTTACAACTTCTACTAAGTTGTCTTTCATTTCACTATCAGCAATTATACCAACTCCATTTCTAGTGTTACTACCCATTCTGTACCTATCATTTTCCTTTATTGGCGCTCTTTACGACTTCATCCATGACTAGATTAAATAGCTAGGGATTAGTGAATCCCTCTTATTCCACTAACCTGTATCTATAGGTTTCGTAGATTCTCCATCTATTCTGACTTTTATCTTGTTGTTTTGATAGAGGTTTTCAATTATTTTTATAAAATCAATTGATAATCTCTGAATGTGTATTTACCGTTTGACTATATGTGTAGATATTATATTCGTTTAGAATTAACTTGCATCCGTTTTTATCTTTTCCATAGTTTGTTCATGCTGCATGTCAAAGACAATTTAAAAATCATCGAATATTAACTTCAATAAGAGGAGTATGTATAATTATTTATTCATTAATAAACTCTATTGTTCTTCTCATACACAAATGTTGCACTTCCAATTGTTTTAATTATAATCTATAAAATCAAATTTTATATCTAATGTATAAAATGTCCTGGTCATTATTCAGAAAAAACGATATCCTATTGGATCTCTTAAATACATTATTACATAGGGGACGGCAAAAGATATACAATGTTATGAACTGCATTATCTAAACAAACCAATACATTGTACTATAATTATGAAGAGACACCCAATACACCCTAACAATCTAGACACGTCAGACGGATTTCCGAGTCCAGCTTAGACTTCCCTAAGAACTGCTGTCTGATGGACCATATCAACGTTCCCCGGGGAGCGAAGTGACAGAACTATAATGAATAGAGATTAGTTTCGAGATAAGAGTACATACATCGAGTTGGAGACATGTATAAATAAACAGACAAAAAGTTGGGACGAGGTTTTGATGTATTTATTTGATGTAATATGGGCACATAAAGTAATCAATGTCCGAAAACGTTTGAACGTAATCATTTTGGATTTTTAAAAATTTTAAATTTTTATAAAAAAATAAACCAACTACATCAGGGAGTGTTTTAATCCACGTTAAATTTTATTTAACTAGATGGTATACATCCTACCTTCGGGAATTATCCCGTTTTATTTATATAAAAAAATTGTTGAGGGTGATTAGTGGTAAAGGAGAAAATAATTTTTACTGGATTTTATAATTCTACATCTACTTAACGATAAGGATCATCCTATTTTTCTTTAATTGCTTTGAAATAGGTCAGCTTTACTAAAAGAAACGTTTTTTCAATGGGTTGTATAAGGACCATTGAAATGTTGGTAAAAAGTGTGATTTGAGTGGTGTTGATAGACCTTGTAAATTCAGAAAAGATTTGTGCACAAATCGCACAGTAGAAATTTCTGAGTTTTTTTACAACTAGAATTTCAATATGCTACAATATTTTGGTGATGATTAAGGTGATGATGATGACGATGATGACATCAAGCTATAGGTATAAACAAAGGACCCCGCAACACTCCTTATGTAAAAGTGGTCCCGGTCAAATTTAACGAAAGTTTGGTCAATGATACTTCTCGATGTTGTAGATTAAAAAAGTCCATGGGACCTGGGTCTGAATAACTACTATTCTCGAGCTACAAGCCTTCTGAAGTTATTGGATTCGAGTGCTTGGTTTACGTTAAGAGGCTACAGTAGGTAGCGATCAACAGGTAGCAACAAACGCGTTCCAAGGTTGTGGCTCTAATTTTGAATATTTTGTCGAGATATTTGGCACACATATTCGTAATTTAATAAAGAATGGTGGTACAGAGCCCAATTTCAGAAATGTGTTAGTACGTGGAAATTACTCTATAACTAAATAAAATATTGAAAAAAGGAGCCTGTACCGCCATTAAGAAGAAAAAAAAATAAACTTTCTTCAAATAAACTTTTTTATCCCATGCCTAGATTTTGTGTAATCTTGGAACTACTAAAATTTTTTATTTCTAACAAGAAATCGAACATATTATAAATAAATAACTAATTAGGCAACATAGAGAAATTATCAGTAGTAATTGCACAAGAGCTCTGAAATTATTGAATTTTTCCCGAGTGACACTTTAACAGTTTTAATTTCACGAGCCGAAGGCGAGTGAAATTATGTCAAAGTGTCACGTGTCACGAGAGCAAAAATTCTATATTAATTTCAGAGCTCGAGTGCAATTTGTTGCGATTATTTCATGAATAAAACTGTTCAAAACCAAAATTTTATTGTAAATTATTTATGTAAGTACAAATTAGTACCATTAAACACACAGTTTTTATAAATATTTGACGATTGAAAGTCATCACTTTTATAATTTTTAAAACATTAATTGTCATTAATGTCACTGAATGTATTTTTTCGTAGCAACGAAGGGCATCTGACGTAATATACTTAACGACGGGAGATTATCAAAAATTATCGATTTAATTCAGATTTCTGTAGCTTTCTATTGGTCAGAATCTCCTATGAATGAAATAATCAGTAGTAATTGCACAAGAGCTCTGAAATTCTATATTAATTTCAGAGGTCGAGTGCAATTTGTTACGATTATTTCATGAATAAAACTGTTCAAAACCAAAATTTTATTGTAATTTATTTATGTAAGTACCATTAAACACACAGTTTTTATAAATATTTACGATTGAAAGTCATCACTTTTATAATTTTTAAAACATTAATTGTCATTAATGTCACTGAATGTATTTTTTCGTAGTAACGAAGGGCATCTGACGTAATATACTTAACGACGGGAGATTATCAAAAATTATAGATTTAATTCAGATTTCTGTAGCTTTCTATTGGTCAGAATCTCCTATGAATGAAATAATCACTGTCATTTTAACAAACCTGCGTCAGATTTTCTCTAATCTGTCTGTCATCTTTATCGATATCTGTTCAGTGCAGTAGTGTGTTAATTTAAGAATTCGTTATTGTTGTTTCATAGTAAATTAGTGTTTATTGATAGTTAATTTATTATATATTTGTTGTTGTATAAGTTGTTGGCCTCTTTGAAAGAATATATTGTTGTTAATTGTGAGTTTTAGTTATATGTAGGTAGGCAAGTATATTTTACGTAAAAATATTTCGAATTCTAATGCGAGTATATAAAGTTTTAGGAGGATTGTTTATTCTAAAAATATTATCAATAGGTTAACAAAATGGAAAAAGTAAATCAAACGAAAAATAAAGTGAAACCTTTCAAGAAAAAGTCCATTAAAAACCGTGCCAAAATTATGCGAAAATCGAAATTTGTTTCGCTTCACAACAAAAAATGATTATTTATTATTGTTTTATTATTAGATATTTCATGCAAATACCTTTCTAAATACCTATCTTAACATAAAATTTTCACCCATTTTGGTTTATTTTTATAAATATCTATTTATTTATAATAAAATCGTTTTCTATTACTTCCATTTAGCGCGACTCTGATATTGTCAAAATATTAATCTTAGATAATGTCAAAGATTACCACTGTTGCCAAAGTTTGTGATACTATCTCCCGAAGTTATATTTTGTTGCTACCTGTTGATCGCTACTGTTTACTCTTAAGTGCACTAATTCACGGTCAAATGTCCGAAAATATTTGTTATTGGAAGAAAGGAGACTTATTTTCTTCATGCATACTTGCGTCTTGTCTTCTATATAAATTCGTGGTCAAAAATAGATGCATCGTATTTTAGTCCTCAGGATACCTCCGAAAATTCCTCACAAAACTAAAAAAGTGCGATATAAAATGTGCTACTTGAGAATTATCATGTTTTCATGAATGCTTCACAGTTATGCTATGCAATACCAGAAAAGCTGAAGTTCCGTCTCATTTTTAGAATACTACTGGACACCCTGGACAGTGGCGGATCTAGGGGGAATGGGGGAATTCCCTCCGTAACACGGTCCAGAACTAAAGAAAAAGTTGTCGGAACATAAAAAATACATTAGCTGACATGAAACTTGTCCCGCATATCAGATATAAGACAAGTAGAGAACTGATCTCAATACAAAAAAACAAAGTACCTGGTAGTCAGTAAACGCTAAATATGAATTACAACTGTCTATGGAAAAATCGGGTTTAAGTCAACTTCGACTATCTGTACGTTAAGATTTTGCTGATTTTGGTTAGATGCATCATATGTCGTGTTAACTAAGGACCCATCAGGATACTTAACATTGGGTTGATGTCTTGCAAAGACTAAAAACCATAACACATTGGTTATATGAGCACAAGTAGGTACCCGCAGTTCTCGCACTAGATAGACAGGTACATGCTAATCGTTTCTTTTGCAAGCTCATCTTCATCAACCGTATAGGAAATGAATATTTGGTGTTTTATAGCTTGCCGAAACCTAGACAATATTCAAACTCTTAAGAATCCCGGCTCATCTATATTCTCATGAATTTGAAACTCTTCGTCGTTGTCTCCAACTATTTTATCTTGTATGTAAGACGGTACCAGTTTAATTTGATATATCTGAATCGTAAGGTCTTTTAGGTATTCTAAGTCGAAAACAGGAAAGTTCGCAAAATCATGATTATGAAGCCTTCACCATTGATCATTTCTTCTAATCAGATTATCAGTCTCAGCTTTAGCTTGTACAGCATTGGGAATTAATAACCTCTGTAATAATTGTTGAGAATCTTCAGCTGTAGCACCTTCCATTGTACAATATTTTGTATTAAAAAGTTCATCATCACTGCATGGCTCTAGAACCCCCGGTGAACCTCGGCCTGTCCAAGAATCAGCTTCCATTCTTTCCTATTTTTCGCCTTGGTTTTCCAATTTCGTACTCTTAACACCCGTAACTCGTCTTCCACCTGGTCCTTAATTCGGACTCTGGGCCTACGTCTTTTCCTCACACCATCCGGTCTTTGGTTTTAAATGTGTTTTGACGGCTCCATCTCGTTCATTCTCGTCAAATTAAGAACAATTTTTTTTTAATTCTGGAGCATGTTTCGGGTGGAATTACCCTATTCCCCCCTCGATCCGCCACTGTTCAGTAGTATTCTAAAGATAAGGCGGAACTGCAGCTTTGCTGGTATTGCATAACTGTGAAGCAATTATGAAAACATGATAATTCTTATATCGCTCTAGTAGCACAATTTATATCGCACTTCTTTAGTTTTCTGAGGACTTTTTGGAGGTTTTCGGAAGACTAAAATACATTGCCTCTATTTCTGACCACGAATTCATATATACAACACGCAAGTATGCATGAAGAAAATGAGTCGTTCTCTTCCAGTAATAAATATTTTTGGGCATTCACCGTGAATTAGTGCACTTAACGTAAACTGAGCACTCGAATCCAATAAATTCAGAAGGCTGTAGCTCGAGAATAGTAGTTATTCAGACCCAAGTCCCATGAACTTTTTAAATCTACACATCGAGAAGTATGATTGACCAAACTTATGTTAAATTTGACCAGGACCACTTTTCCAAAAGGAGTGTTGTAGGGTCCTTTGTTTAGCTTTTTTTCACCAGAATTTATTATTTTTTATTTTTATCGTAGGTATATCTTTAGTTTTGTAAGAATTTTCGTAATGAGAAATCGGATATAACACCTACTCATCGATTTACTCTAATTTATGCTTTTAACACAATTTGCCCAGATTTCTTTAGATGTCCTCAATAAAAATAGTTGCCAATTTGAGTTTAGGTCAAGGTTATAACAATCGTTGAATCGGGGAGGATTCAGACACCCAAGTGCATCGGCTCCCGTTTTTCTTGTGAAACAGGCGGCAAATCTATGCACCCTCTACGCACTCTTTACGGTTTGCTGCCTTCCACCCCTCGTGTATTCACATTACACAGCATAATTCCACACCACCGACTCGCTCTCCGTCTCTCTTGTGCTTCTCTCGGCGTCTATTTGTTTTCTGATCTTAGATGGAAAATTATCTTTATTTCTTTTACATTGTCTCTATATGTGATTCGCAGCGGATGTGACTACGGAAAATAAAAAAAAAACTGACGACGACGTTGCCTTGGAGGCCGGAGGGATAAGCCGGAAAAAATTGTCGTTGGTCTCTTAACATGTAAGCGAAAAGAATTCTCAGGTATAATAATATGTCACTTATTTATTATATGAACCACATGTTCTGTATAGGTAACAGAAAAGTTAATCTAAAATAATTATATTTTGTCAATCACGCATGATACAGAACGTAAGTTTGTAGACAAAATTTCCTCTGACTTTCATAGTCACATTTACTCACGGTTTTTGCTCCAAATTTTAAAGAACTACTTGAATTGACATGAAATTTGGCACACACATAGCTAATATGTCAAAGAAAAAAAAATGATATTGTGCCGATGTGTGCTTTTTGCCCTGGGGGTGAGTTTCACCCCTTTTAGGGGGTGAAAGCAATATACGTTAAAATGTATATAATATGTTACAGTTCAAGTTGATTATCCAGTTGGAGTTGACTTTTCCTAGTTCGAGTCGACTCAAACGTCTAGTTTTAGTAAAAGTTGATTATAAATATAAAATGAAGATTTTTATTCAACATTTACTAGTAAAAGTAGACTCCAACTAGTTAAAGTATCCAATGCCATTTAGTAAAAGTTGATTCACACAAACAACCGATTCTAGAAATTAAATGTTACTGTATATTATGTTCAAATCGTGATATTTATAGTCCAGGCTGTATAGTCGCCCCCGTTAGGTAAATTATTCCAGTTCGATTTTTTTGTACAAACTTACTCAAAAAGATGTCCTTATAACGAATCCACAGGGTGTCAGGTGGTACCGTAATCGAAAAATTGTTTAAACATTTTTTTTAAACAAATTCACAAAAAAATTCACTTCGGACATTTTTTTTACATCAATAATTTGGGTCATTCGGAGCAAAAGAGGTCTTTTGTGATTTTTCTGTAAAATTTATTGTTCTCGAGTTATACGCGATTTTTTTTTTTTAGCTAATGCCTCGACAACTAATGGCCATTGGCATGGTAGGTACGGTAATTTTGAACAGTTAGGTACCTCGTGTCATGTCTAGTGTGTGTGTTGAGTAAGTGTCTTGTTACTTTGCAAAGTCGACGTCATTGTCTTTGCAAAGAGACGCTAATTGTATCCGAACGTCTGCGGTCCCTCCGGTGAGTACCGATCCCACAAGGACAGAAACTATATTCATTTATTAATTTATAATAAATGAAAAATTCCTGACCCTGGTGAGATTCGAACCCACAACCTTTCGGATTTTTTCGATCCAAAGGCAGGCGCTCTACCACTGAGCCACGGAGGGGGTGATTTAAAATTTGAAAAATGCGAAAATGACCATTTTCAAGGCTTAATAACTCAGTTAAAAATTATTATTATGAAAGTCAAAAAGTCACCAAATCAAATTTTAACGACCCCCCTACAAGGTACTGAAGAAATATTTGTCATTATTGTATAACTAAGCTGTTATTTTTAATTATTAACAATGAGCGCTAGGAGCGTATTGAGGCGGCTGTCAATGTGAGTGTGAGTGAGATGCACCATTGGACGGTCGGAATGGAGGATCTTACTCGCACTCACATTGACGGCCGCCTCTATACGCTTTTAGCGCTCATTGTTGATAATTAAAAATAACAGCTTAGTAATAAAATAATGACAAAAATTTCTTCAGGATCTTGTAGGGGGGGGGGCTTTAAACTTTGATTAGGTGACTTTATGACTTTCATAATATGTAATAGTTTTTCATCGAGTTATTAAGCCTTAAAAATGGTCATTTCGCATTTTCAACAAATTTTTAAATCGTTTATAACTCGAAAACTATCAATTTTAGAGAAAAATCACAAGAGACCTTTTTTGCTCCGAATGACCAAAATAATCTAAAAAAAATTGTCCGGAGTGAAATACTTAGTTATTTATAGTATTAACAGTTCGTGAAATATGCTTTTTGCGCACGCACGCGATGTTTAGAGCACGAGCGGGCCGAGTGCTATACATCGCCTAAGTGCGCAAAAAGTACTTCACGCAGAGTTTCATACAATATTTTATCTACCAAAAAACAAATAAAAAACTGCAACTCTTCGTCACTGGAATACATTCCTATTTTACAATTTTTTAGAACTTTGACATTTAAAAATTCAAACTTCTGTCAAACCACAAAACTGTTAAAACTTTTTTGTAATTTATTGTTCACATGTCATCACCATGACAAGGCGAAAGTTAAAGATATTTGATTATATGAAAGTGTTCTAAAAAACAGTGCGAAAAAGTAAATCCCATTTAAAATATATTATTACTTCAGGCACACTTTAAACCCTTCATGTACTGCTATCTATATTTACAATTTTCACACAATAAAAAGTTATACATAATATAAGGTAGGGTAGATAAGAATTATTTTTGTGAATTTGGTTAACAAAAATTGGTTAAACAATTTTTCGACCGCGGTACCGCCTGTCACTGTGTATTTGTTATAAGGATGTATTTGTTTGAGTAAGTTTGTGCAAAAAAATCGAATCAGAATAATTGACCTAACGGGGGCGACGTTACAGCCTGGACTAATAAGTAGTTAAAACGGTCAAAACAAAGAGACGCACACTCATCAAAAATGCACGTGAGATTATACTCGATACTCGTATAAATTTTATAATCTACTTTTACTAACAAGAGTTAGGAAGAGTCAACTTCAACTAGTAAACGTTGATTTAAATTTTTCAAATCAACTTTTACTGCTCGTTTCAGTTGGAGTTGACTCGAACTAGGAAAAGTCAACTCTAACTTAAAATCAACTTGAACTGTAACATATATAATAGAATAGAAAATATTGAGTTAAATTGTACCTTTTGAACATTTCAAATAAACAGTGAAATAAATACTTACGCTTGGTATATTGTCGTTTGTACAGACACCCTCTTGCAATAACCTATCTCTAATTTCCCAGGCAAATATGGAAGGACACTCTCTTTTGTATGAAGATATTTTAGACACCACTTCAGCGGTGGCAACTCTAGGTTTTGAACCTCCGATTGCACGTGGACGAATTGATCCTGTCTCATAATACCTACAAAAACAATAACCAAATTTTATCAAACTGTTTCTAACTAATTTGCATAAAAAACAATTAAGAAGATTGTATCAATACCCTTATCAATACCTGTCTGTAAGTACATTCATCAGCGCGAAAACTCTTGGGGTCGCTCTATTCCCGTTCTAAAATGCTACATACGACCAATAATAATTTACGGTCACTTAAAGTAGGATCGCTAAACTGTATTGATGTGTTAGAAATGTGTATGTAGTCTTAGAAGGTTGCTTAAAATACCATGGGTCGAATATATATTACAAATACAAATGAAGAAGTCCTAAAAGCAGTTATTGCTCAAAGGGAGCTTCTAAACATCGTTAAATGGCGAAAGGTCTCATACGTGGTCCATATTTTAAAAGACGACAAAGATAATCTTTTAGAAATCATTGTAATGGACAACTAGGAGATCACCAGGTCGCAAACTATACTCATGGTTCAGAGACATAAGAAACTGGTACGACATACCTATCTGTTATCAGTACAGTAATAAGAAGAGCAGAAAGAGGATCCCTATGCATAATCCAACCAATAGAAGAAGTATCAGTACCACAATTAAGTCATCACAATAAGTTTCTTTCTAAATATACATAATAGCAATGATCAGAAAACATACTCAATGAATAATCTTCTAGAAATAAGAGTACCAGGCCCTCCCCATGTCTTAGTCCTGTCCCAGTTTTCTTATTGGTAGTTTTAGGATCTTTTCTGGTTCAAACCTCAGGTGACCAGTGAATTCCTGTCTTACATCACTTAGCACATTGCAATGTCATAGTATGTGTATGACAGTCTCTTCTTTCATTTCACACTTTCTGCATCATGGTTTATTCACCTTACCTAGTTTGTATAGGTGATTTCTTAAACGGCAATACTCAGTCACCATTTCAGTAACCGCTGTCATCTCTCGTTTATTGAGGTTCATTAAATTGTTCGAGAGTTTTTTATCAATATTCTTGATTATTTTTTTAGTCTGGATTTGCTCCTGAATGGCTCTTAATTTCTTTTGATGCTCCCTTATCAGACATTTCTGAACTTCGTTTTTCGTAGAATCTTTAATGATGCCTTAGAAAGGTTCTGAGCCTTCAAAAGTTTCTCTCGAGCCTTGTTTTGCCAACATATCTGCTCGTTCGTTCCCATGCACCCCTTTATGACCCGCACCCACATTAGACACTTTATTGTCTTTTGCCAGGTTGTTGAGGAGACCTTTGCTGTTCCTCACCAATTTTGATTTTGTGAGTGGGTTCATTACTACCAGAATAGCCACTTGGCTATCTATGTAAATGACATTAAATTGCTTACTGCATCTTTGGTTGCACCGTGAAATGTTTTTGAGGATTCGAGGAATCCACAACAGCTTGTAGAATATCATTCAAGTATTTGCTGAAATTGCTTGTCTGTCCTATGATCTCTGATCCTATTCCAACTGCACGTTTTGATTCACCAGTGAAATACATTTGATTTTTGTTAATATGTATATGACATTACTGATTTCCCGTAAGATTGGGTTAATTTTTTCAGTAAATATAAGTACCTACTGCAGTTAATAAATCTGAGTTTTATCTGAACGATGAGTTGCCTAGTGGCAGTAACAACTTTTGAGATTTATTAAGCGTGGAGTAGTATTATTAACGGTTTATTTATATTTTTAGTTAAATTTTTAGTTCATTTTTCTTTTACTTATTCATAGATAGTTTGTTTGTATATTCAGAATATTCTCATCAACCATTCTCTTATATTGTTTAATATCCAGATTTTATTATATTTAAAGATACTGGTCTGTCTATAAATACCTACGTAAACATCTCAAGACGACGGTTCCATGACATCTCGTAACGGCGACAGTTCGTAACTATACAAATTCGTAACGGACAATTCGTAACCTCCAAATTGAATTATTCTGTTTATTGTTGTTAACGTGGAAACTAACTGTTATTACAGTTATAACAGAAATTATGTTTATCAATTTAACGAATCAGTATCAGGATAAACATTTTTAAGGCATTTCATATTTCGTGTTTCAGAATATAATAAAAGTAGTTAAACCAAGTATAGGCCAGGGTAATAAGACAAAAATATACCCTGTTCGTGACACTATAAAATATCGTCAATTTTTCTTTATAAACTTTTTGAATAACTTTTTCCAAAAAATTAACTTTTTTAGCCTGTTTTAAGTGCACAACTACCAAGTAATAATATCTATATCATAATTGATAAAAAATTGTAATAAATATGTATAATTTCTTATATAACAAAATAAAAAGTGTATAAGGAAGGATTTACGATACTTTTGCATAATTATTTATTACTAATAAATGCATTTTTTATTCACTTTTTTGTTGAAAATATAGCTCACGCTCCTTCATTTAACACCTGTGGAATGGTTCTAACGTCATTTTCTTCTGACTTATGTTATTGCAAAAAAATGCTCTCTGGGATAACCAATTTGAATAAAATTTAAACAATTGAATGAATCGCTTTGAAATTTTTATCACATATTAAGCACTAAATAACCCTTATTTGACAAAAGTTTGAAAGCTGTACACTAACTTTTACAACAGTTATTGTGAAAATAATTTTTTTGCAATTCCGACCTTTTTTCGCAATTATATTAACAATAAATGAGTATATCAAACTTTGTGATGCGTCATTTTAAAGCATTTTCCATTATCTCGAAGATATTTGTACTAAAAAACCATAAGTTTCCCTGTTTTTCATTAATTAAGAAAAAAGTGAAAAATGCCGTTTTTTTTCCCACTTAATTGTTTATAAATAAAAATGGTCGCCAGATCCTACGCAGGAAATAGTTACAATTTGCTCTGATAGGTATTACCTGTCGAAAAACGCTTCCAGTACCCTGGCTGTTTAAGTGTCATGGAAAAAACCTTATTACCCTGGACTAGTATTATTAAAGTATTACAATCCATCCCTCTTATCAACTATAACTTGAATGCCCCAAAGCTATTACCAATCACAAGGTTTATTATAATAACAGGTAATTATAATCTTTCCTTTACAAAATGTTTATTTAAAGAGTTTGGAATGTCTAAAGACAAAGACGGTTGTCAGATTAAAGATTTCAGGAATTAAGTACTTCATTGTTCCTTTGTCTAGGTACCTATATGCAAATTTAAGGAACAATAAGAGTGATAAAATTTTAAAAATAATTTTAAAAGTTTCTCTGTATTTAAATATATTTGTTTGTGTTTAGGTAAAGACTTTTAATATATATTCTGAAACACGAAATATAAAATGTGTTAAACATGTTTATCCGTACTGATTCATTAAATTGATAAACATAATTTCAATTATAACTGTAATAACAGTTAGTTTCCACGTTAACAAAAATAAACATAATAATTCAATTTGGACGTTACGAATTGTCCGTTACGAATTTGTATAGTTACGAACTGTCGCCGTTACGAACTGTCGCTGTTACGAATTGTCCGTTACCAACTGTCCGGTTACGAACTGTCGCGTTACGAGGTGTCTGGTCACGCAAGACGTCACAATAAAGCCGGAATCTCACCGACCATGGCGCGGCGCTCTTCGCCAGTTCACGTCGGCATATACCAATAGAAAATATATAATAGTGAAAGGAAAAGAGAGCACGGTCGGAGCGCCACGTTACTGTGACATTAATAAATATTTACTTTTTGATAAATGCGCTCGGACGGGATCGATGATACGCCACCTGTGTTGGCGGTAGAAATTTTAGTAAGTTGGTTAATTCATACAATGATAAAAATTCCAACACAACGTCGTTAGACCACTTCATTTCATACTAACATTACCACGGCACTGAACGTACCGGCCCCTAGCTGCGTCGGAAGAGTTGGAGGGGTAAGTACCTACTGTGTATCAGCTTCTGATTTCCTTTGAACCGTGTTGATTTACCGACAAATGATGGGACAGCCCGCGCCGATCATAAATCGAGAGTTCTGTCCTAGCCCACTGATCGTGAACCATCAATTTTGAGGGGAGGAAGTTATTTGACGTTGCGTTGATTGCCGTCTTTAGTTTTTAACGTTTTCTAATATGTTCTATTTTTTTTTCACCAACTCTAAACTGGTGAAGAGCGCCGAGCCAGGTTTCTTGAGATCCCGGCTTTATACAGTAAGTTACCTACCTGCCAAGTATTTTTGAAACACATCCATTAGAGACTTGAAGAATTCTTGAAATATCACAGGGTCTTGCTCCAGAATGCGCCAGCTCGACGATCTTCTGCCTAGTGGAATCGGGCAAGGGACGCCCGCTGACGAACACCCCCCCTAGCTGGTTGACACCGCTATGCCCTGTCCACAGTCATACTATTATTAGAATTTTTATGTTCTTTATTCAAATGTAACATATGGCGTCCATGTTTTCGTTTAAATAAAATCGATATTTTATGTAGTCAGTAAGATTCAGCAATTTTAAAATAAACAAAAAAGACAAACTTATTTGAAAGTTATTTTGTGAAACATCTAATGCGGAGGGATAGACTGCTTGCTGTCTTGATTCCTTCAATGACGTCTTGAACACTTGATCTTTGCCTGTTTTTTTTTTGGTCTGTTATAATATGGTTTCCAAGGCTTACGACCAGCATTGCACGCTCCACGACTCGTTATGTAACTCTGAGTTTATCTGAGGATCTTTACGTCAGAGATTTGTACGGGTAAAATAGATTGATTATTAGACAAGGCGAAAACGGCGGGTTCGTTGGGAAAATATTCCCATGAGATTTTTTTGCATAATTACATTCGTGAGACATCCCAGAATAAGATTCAAGAAGTCGTCCACATGAAAAGTGGGCCAAATTTTTTTTAACAATTTTTTTTAATCAAATTGCAAAAATCAATATTTTTGGCCCGGACAATTTTTTTGTAGGTTTTTTGGACCATTCTGGATAAAAAAGGTCTCTTATAATTTTTCTCTAAAGTTGATCGTTTTCCAGTTTAAGCAATTTAAAATTGAAAAAAACGAAAAATGGCGATTTTCAAGGCTTAATAACTCAGTTATTATTATAAAAGTCAGAAAGTGACCAAATCAAAGTTTAATGCCCCCCTACAAGATCCTGAAAAAATTTTTGTCATTATTTTATTACTAAGCTGTTATTTTTAAGTAATAATATTGAGCGCCATGCACGTGGTAGCCGGCCGTAAATGCTGAGTGCGAGAGAGATGCCACTCCGGCAGTCCAATTGTGCATCTTACTTGCACTCACATTTACGGCCGCCTACCACGTGCATGGCGCTCATTATTATTACTTAAAAATAACAGCTTAGTAATAAAATAATGACAAAAATTTCTTCAGGATCTTGTAGGCGGGGCCAGTGGCGTGCTGGCCATATAAATGAATCGGTGCAATCACCGAGAGGCTGCGGCCTCTTGAGGCCGGTCAAATAGGTTTTCACAAAAATTTTTAGATGTAACAAAAAAATATTTTTTTAATTTCTAATCGGATGTTAATTTTGCTAATAATATGAATAAAACGTTTAAAAAAATCAATTTTTTTTAATTGTGAAATACAGTTTAAGTAAATGAGTAGAACTCTATAGTCTATATACATAAATAGATTGCTACAGATATTATTTATTTTCATACATACAAGTATATTTATGGTTTTATATTTTCCAATTTCCTTCAAACATGTATGGACTCTGCAGAATTAAAAAATGGAAAAACATCTTGCTCATTTTTGACCGAATTATTGAAAGTATCTAAAACGATTTGATCAAGACAAATCAAATCGTTTTATGATGATATAAGCACTCTACATCCTAGAAATTTTGAAACAATAAAAAAAATGGTATACCTTTGATGGCATTTAAATCATTTACTGAAAAATTAAGAAAGTTTTATCCTACCATATCTGCGACTGCAATTACAGAAGAACTCATGGATTTTGCTGATAAATGGATTGTATTAAAAATAGGATTTTGCAAAATACTGAGATTATAGAAGATGGAGTTAATGCATATGTTCAGCCTACAGAAAGTATGAAGTAAGCTTATCCAAATTTAAATAGTATAATATAAAGCATTTATTAACTCTTTAGTGACACAAGTATCTTGCGAAAAAAGATTTTCAACATTGAAATACATAAAAAGTCGGATAAGAAGTACTTTAACACAAGATCATTTTTATGCTAATGGCTATAGAAAAAGAAGCTTTGTATGAGCTTAAAAATGATGAAATAATCGACGAATTTGCTCAAAAATCTATTTTAATGCGGAAATTATTGATCGAGAGTTAAGTAATTATTTTATAAAATAATTGCAAAATAATATTTAGATTATTGCGTTGTATTAACATTTTAAATATTGTTAAATTAAAGTATTTGTACTGTACTTGTATTTGTACTATCTTGTATAAAGCCGCGTTTACACGATGACAATTGGCGAGACAATTGTCATTGGACAATTGTCATCACGTGGTTGCGGATTGTCGGAGGCCAGTCCAGTTGAACGAGAAGATGTTTATACGGGGCCAACTATTGCCATGGCAGTAGACAGCTAAAACATGACCGACTGCTCGTCATCTGTTGTGTCCGGTGATGACTTAAAACTAATGTTAAATCAGCTTTACCGGGAATTTATCAGTGAGTCTTGCAATGTGCTAGAAGAGGAGTTACATAAGAAGAGGGAGTGGACAAGGAAATGACTTTGTCACTCCACTTTGGTGCCATTTTGCTAAAGAATAACCAGACGTAACACAAATAACACAAACTACGTGTATGTTTTGACTGACACAAGAGAACTAGAGGGAACTGGCAAAAAACAAAACAGCACTACTGGCCTACACCGTTCACACGGCGACAATTGAGATTTCGAGTGGTGGAGTGGTGGGGGGGGGGACTCACTGGGCGCAGCTCATTGTCCTCAGTCTACTCCCGGAGACAACTGAATTTTGGGCCAATTGCGAGGGCAGTTGGCAAGGCAATTCGCCTGAAGTGTTTAGACGAAGACAATAATTTCGTGCCAGTCAGTTGTCTTCTGACAATTGTCTCGCCAATTGTCATCGTGTAAACGCGGCTTAATTGATTTACTAAAATGCAACTTAATACACAATTGAAAAATTCTCAATTTTATTTTACTTGTACCTTAATTACATCAAATTCATATTATATTTATTTAGGAAATTATGGTTTCTGCCTTACTGCATACAATATTGTCATTCATGTCAATTATTATTTGTGAGATTTATTATTCTTAAATGAAAAAATATAGCAAATTAAGAAAAAAATCATTGAATTCAAAGTTTTATGTTTGATTCAAAAATAAATTATATTTTTGTTTTTTTTTTGTTTTTTTAAATACCGAATAAAACATCCTGATAATAAAAGGTAAAATGAGGATGGGAGGCCGCTTTTCTATAAAATCACCGGGCCGCTTGAAAAGTTCCAGCACGCCACTGGGCGGGGCATTAAACTTTGATTTAGTCACGTTCTGACTTTCATAATAATAACTTTTAACCGAGTTATTAAGCCTTGAAAATCGCCATTTTTCGTTTTTTTCAATTTTAAATTGCTTATAACTCGAAAACGATCAACTTTAGAGAAAAATTATGAGACCTTTTTTATCCAGAATGGTTAAAAAAACCTACAAAAAAATTGTCTGGGCCAAAAATATTGATTTTTGCAATTTGATTAAAAAAAATTGTTAAAAAAAATTTGGCCCACTTTTCACGTGGACGACTTCTTAAACCTTATTCTGGGATGTCTCACGAATGTAATTATGCAACAATATCTCAGGGGAATATTTTTCCCAACGAACTTTCGCCTTGTCTATATAAATATTTCGTTTAAGACACATAGGCATGGAACTTTTATCTTCCAGTTTGCCAAAAATGTTGCTAATGTCAGGCTTATTCCTTTTTGTATTTCATGTAAGTATATGATTGTCTCTGCTTATTTTCATCTCGTATCCCAGATATTTATAAGTGGCTAATTGTTGTATCGCATTATTATCAATAGGGATATTTCCACTCATTACAAGATTTGTCATTTTTCTCAAAGTTTATCTTTAATCTTACTCTTTCAAACAGAATTTTAAGCGAATGTATTACAGATATTGTGTCTTGTAAGTTCTGTTTGCGCTTAATACATTGTCATCCGCAAACTTCTTCTTCTTCTTCTTCTTCTTCTTCTTCTTCTTCTTCTTCTTCTCGTTTTTTAAGTGCCGTCCCCCAATCGGAGGTTGGATATCATCATCTTTACTTTGTCTACCGCTGCTTTGAAGAGTTCTACTGAACTTTATCTAAACCAGTTTCTTAAATTCTTCAACCATGACACTCTCCTTCTTCCTATACTCCTTCCTCCTCTTATCTTTCCCTGTATTATCAGCCATAGCAGTTCATATCGCTCTCCCCTCACAACGTGCCCTAGATTTTGTAACTTTCTTATTTTTATTGTTTTTATTATTTCGTATTCTTTGTCCATTTCTCGCAATGTTCGTTTCCTTCTGTATCCATGCTATTCTAAGCATCCTTTTGTAACACCACATTTCAAATGACTGTAGCTTCTTTGTGAATTCTTCAACTTCCAATTCAGTGTTCAATTTCCAAGTCTATATTATATTAACGAAAACACGAAACATCTCAGAGCTCTTATTCTGCTCTAATATAACGTCATTATTGCAGAGAATTGTTTTCATTTTTACAAAGGCATTTCTTGCTATTTCTTTCCTAACCCTTACCTATTTCTATTGTTTGGTCATTATTTTCTGAAATACAGGTTTCTAGGTATTTGTATTGTTCAACTCTTTCTATTGGTACATCTCTCCAATGTATGTTTGTTTGTATATTGTTTTTCTTTTCTTTGTTCTTTCTTTCTTTTCGCAAACCTCATATGATTAATACTTTCTCATCTACATTTCCTCTTTGTCTTACTCCTCGACCTAAGCTGAGTTTTTTTGTGTTTTTGTGTAGTCGTATATTAGATGTAGGGTTCTTATAAATGTATCTGAATAGTTTTTCTGGTTATTAGGTATGTGCAATGAAAAGCGTTTTTATCTGGTTAATCTTTTCGCATTTGGTGTAACTTTTCTACAGATTTGGGATTATTACTCAGAAAGTTTTGGCTATGTTGTTATTTATGCTTTTGGTTTATTAGTCCTAGTCGTTGAATAATATTTGCCACATATAGCTCCACAATACACCTCTTTTTATTTTTTATTTTATTTGGTCCTTTGGTCAGTTGAGCTTCGAATTTTTCTTGTCAATTTTCGTCAGTTATTTCTCGCTGTCATCCTTCCATTTCAATATTGATCTGCCCCTCCCTCCAATTTTCACAGGCAGCGATAATAGTATTCGTCTGGAAGAATAGTTTTTATTTGCTTTTTATAAGTCCCGTTTCTTTTTCATGACAATTTCTAGGTGCTAAAATTTTAATAATACTTAAATCTTATACTCTTTTTCTATTCGTCTCAATGTATTGACACTTGTGACTGGATTCATCCTAGTTTTCAGTTCAAAGATTTTCGTTCTGTCTGTCTCCTGTCTCCAGTGTCTAATTTTCCATTCCGTATCCTTCTTTAATATTCCATATTTGTATCCCGAGATTTTCCCCTTCAACTTGAGAATACCTTTGTTACTTTGTTGAATTTATGAATGTAACTCTTTGCTTATCCTATTCTTGATTTAATTTCTTTCGAATACCCGTTATTCTCATTTATTGTTGTTCCCAAATATTTTCTCTTTTCTTGATGTACTCTCAAGCTTTCTTAATCTTGTTGAAAATAAGCCATTTAATGCAAATTCTTCTACCAGTTTGTTAACCATTTGCCATAAAACCTCCAGACCCTCGAATTATAGGACCATGCAATCTGCAATTTATGTGTTGTTGATAGATCGACCATTTATTTGTATAAACGTCGTTAATTATTTGAATACCTCCTAATACCCATATTTCTTCTTCATGCGTGTTATTTAGGATATGGACATCACAAAACTATCCCTGACGCTTATTTCAATATGAACTTCTGAAAAGTTTACTTCAATTATTACTACCATTTGATTATAAATGATTAAAGGCCGGCGTCCACTTTTACGGAACAGCCTGCTACGGAACGGACCGCGACGATCGGCATTTTAATATTTTCGTGTATTCAAATGGCTCAGAGCCTACTTTACGGAATCGTAGCACATCGCGCTGAGCGTCCGTTCCGTATAGGGCTATTCCGTATAAGTGGGCGCCGGCCTTAAGGCGAATACTAAATACCTACAATGTGTGTGATATAAAATTCCTAAAATGGGTGTGATATAAAATTACTAAAATGGTTTTTCGTTCTTATGTTCAAATTGTGTTGATATGACGTGGAAATAATAGCCTAATAAAATAAAAAAAAGTCAAAATGTAAATTCGTACAGGTTAAAACAAATTTTATATCAAAGTTTAGGTGGGTACAAAAGATATTTTCAAGAAAGTATCCAAATCATACAAGGGGATCATTGTTTAAATAATTAAAAAGGGGTAATTTTTGCAAAAAAAATACTTTTTTAACTGCTGAGATAATTCACTTATTAATGAAGGTCTATGGGATTTTTTTCTGCAAAGTTGAAGGGTAAATATTTCAGATAAGTCTTACTAATTTAAATTTGACCCCTATTTATTTAAATAATTGTATATAAAACTTTAAAAACAAATTTGCAAAAAATTATTTTTAGCGTTTTAAATAAGCACTATAAAATATTTTATTTTACAGACTAAGTTGCGCTATGTTACCAGTATTAAGCAAAAAAAAATTGGTCGAAAAATATTTAATATTTTTTGAGATATTGAATTTGTTTATTAAATGTTACTATATTTTCAATTGCAAAAACGCGGTTGTTGCCAAAGAAATATTCACCTGCTTAAGATCTCATTATTTTTATTTTTATGTATGTTTTCGATAAATGTCTTGATAAATTCAAATTTCAATTAAACTTCCCCCTAAAATGGCATTTGAAAATTATTCAAATGTGTTTATAATTTGTTTTTTTAATAACATCGCGGGGACTAAGTATTTTGAAATGTCGTTTCGATAATTGGGTTCCTGGGAATTTTTTACTAATTAACAAAAATTTTTTGTCGTTTTTCCTTCTTCTTTTTTTTTTTCTTGGAGTTATATTACTACGGGCCCTTTTAGCGTTAAATTTTATTAAGAATGTCGAATCTCTGAGTTGTAGATTCTAGACCTAAAAATATTAAGATTTAACTAAAATCTCATGAATAAAATGTGGCTACTTATGAGTTACAGGGTGTTTTATTTAAAAATTTAAAAATTTTTGTTACCAAGTACTTTAAAACTATTTGACGTATCCTTATCATACTTGGCAGAAAGTCTGGCTATTATACACCCTACTAAACTGTGATTAATAAACGTTTCTGGCTAGTGCCAGAGGCGTGCGACAGGGGATAGTGAATGATTGACCCTTCCCAAATTTTACGCCACTGAGTGAATTACTATTTTAGCGAAATTTTTCGATTCTCCTATACTTTATATGTAAATAACTTTATTGGTATCGATAAGTCATCAGTTTGAGAGATATTGGAAGTTTAAAATGAATGAATGAATGAATCAAAATAAATATGCCGTTTCATTTTTAACGTCCAATATCTCGAAAACTAATGACTTAATCGTTACCAGTAAAGAGTATGTTATTTACATAGAAAGTATTGGAGAATCGAAAAATTTCGCTAAAATAGTAATTTCCTCAGTGGCGTAGAATTTGGGAAGGGTCAACCATTAACTATCCCCTGTCGTGCGCCTCTGGTAGTAGCTAGAAACTTTTATTTATCGCAGTTTAGTAGACTGTATAGTACCCACACTTTCTGTCAAGTATGATAAGGATACCTCAAATAGTTTGAAAGTACTTGGTAAAAATAATTTTTTAATTTTTAAATACAACACCCTGTAGCTCACTAAGTAGCCACATTTTATTTAAGTGATTTTAGTTAAATCTTAATATTTTTAGGTCTAAAATCTACAACTTAGTGACTCGACATTCTTAATGAAACTTAACCCTAAAAGGGCCCGTAGTAATATAACTCCAAGAAAAAAAAAGAAGAAGAAAAAAAGACAAAAAAATTTGTTAATTAGTGAAAAATTCCCAGGAACGCAATGATTGAAACGGCATTTCAAAATATTTAATCTCAGCGACGTTATTAAAAAAACAAATTATAAACAAATTTGAATAATTTTCAAATGCCATTTTAGGGGAAAGTTTAATTGAAATTTGAATTTATCAATACATTTATCGAAAACATACATAAAAATAAAAATATTAAGATTTAATACAGGTGAATATTTATTTGGCAACAACCGCGTTTTTGCAATTGAAGATAGAGTAACATTTAATAAACAAATTCAATATCTCAAAAAATATTAAATATTTTTGGACCAACTTTTTTTTAATTAATACTGATAACATAGCGCAAGTTGTCCTGTAAAATAAGATATTTTATAGTGCTTATTTAAAACGCTAAAAATATTTATTTGCAAATTTGTTTTTAAAGTTTTATGTATAATTATTTAAATAAATTTAAATTTAATTTAGTAAGTCTTATGTGAAAGATTTATCCTTCAGCTTTGCAGAAAATACTCCTATAGACCTTCATTAGTAATTGAATGACCTCAGCCGTTAAAAAAGTAATTTTTTTGCAAAAATGACCCCTTTTTAATTATTTAAACAATGATCCCCTTGTATGATTTGGATACTTTCTTGAAAATACCTTTTGTACCCACCTAAACTTTGATATAAAATTTGTTTCAACCTGTACGAATTTACATTTTGATTTACATGTAGTGTAATTTTATTTTACTAGACTATAAGTGATATGACGCAATTTAAGGCTATTTGGCTTATGCCAAAGTATACCTAGGCAAATTTGTAAAGTGTATGATTAATAAATAAGTACATGGCACACCATATGTTACTTTCTTTGATAAACGTTTCTAATAAAACCGTACATCATCCTGGAGATGACATACGGGTATAACTGTGTACATAACACTAGTGTGGTAACAAGCTACGAGACAAGTCCCGTCAACTGAACTACCTCACTCGAAAACAAAGACACGTTCAATGATTGTCGAATTCGACTGATCAATTTAAAAGCAGAATATACCTAGGTTAATGCATCTTGTAAATCTTGTAAGTACTATTATACTAGACTAAACGAGACTACTACTAAGATAAATAAGCCAATATTGTTGTATCTATGTTCTACCTTGTTCGAGCATTAATATTTCCTATCGCGACCTACGCTTCAGGCTTCAGAGATAGGGACCATCAAAGAAGCCTATTTGAACCGTAAAACGTGGGTCTACCGAATACTGCACATACCATGGACCGTACATTTCACAAATAATTCAACACTAAAAGAAGTTAACATAAAAACTATCAGCCAAAATGCATTGATATATTTTGGACATATAAGTAGAAGAAGATGAGGGCATGGAATGAATGATAGTTGAAGGCAGCGCAGCGGGCAAAAGATCCAGAGAAAGATCTCTAGCAAGATGGCCGCACCAAATGAAAGACATGACTGGTTACTCATTCTCCAAGCCAAACAAATCTCCTAAAGAAATAGTCACACTAATTACATGGCCCCACTTAATACTTACGAAGGAGAAAAGAAAGAGGAGGAAGTTGTATTTATTCTGTTTTTGATAAAATAAACTAAAATTTTGTTTAGAAGGGCCATAAATGACAAAAAGTGCTCTATCTCCAAGACCATATGGGTACGTTTACAGCTTTCTTAGCGGTTTACTGTTAGGAAAGACATTTTCGAGTGTTCTCCTCGAACATCACGAACAAGGAGAACTAATAAAACTTGACAATGCCCAGTCTGACCTTGCCGAAACGTTGTCAATGCAATGGTTTTTCCAAAAACCAAAACTATTCAACGCGGAGTCAATGGAAGATTTGCATCAGTGGTGTGACTTAGACCGGTTTATTTTGAAATTAAAGCGCAAAATCAGAGACATGTGGTTAAGTGGTTGGTTAAATCGAAGATACTGTTGAAGTCTGATGTAAGAAATCCGCATGTCATAATATTTTTGAACTCTGCCTGGGGGTTATGAGCGCGAAGACTGAGTGAACTGAGTAGCTCAGAAGCCGCGTTCACACTCACAACCGGTCAAAAGCCCGGACAAAAGAGGAGGGATGATGGGCCAGGTTAGCATCCTACCCATTGTAAAAGAAAACATGGCTCAAAGAACCGATATAAAGCCTCGGAACCCGACGGAACCTAAGATGACGAACCACGCAAAGAAAAGGAAAACGAGAAGGAAAAGGAAGCCCACAATCAGATTAGCAACATGGAACATCACTTCGTTCAACAAAAAATGGAAGAAGAAGTATTGGGAGACCAAGAAAAAGAGGGTGCGATAACTTAAATAATTTAGGAGGCTAATATTGAAGAAGAAACAGGTTTTAAAGCCTACATACAAAAAGGAAGAAGAAGAAGAAGATAATATTTTTGGTGATGTTATATCTTAACAATGCATTAGTATTACAGCTAATTAATGGATATCCTGATCATTTTAATTTTTATCTAAGATACGATCATTTATATCCAGTCTAATTTAGAGATCTGTTTTGGTCGGAATATTTTAAGTGTGGGATCAACAATTTGTTTCTGACCAGACTACCCAAAAGCCACTTACAAATGAAAATCCGTGCTTGGGATCACTGATTTAATACTCCAGAATTTAGACAAGCAAAAAGATATGACATATCTTTACAGTATAGTAATACAGTAGTTCTTCTCTCCGGACACAACTCTTAGAATATTGAAGTTAAAACTCTGATGGTACAGAAAACTGAGTTAAAATTATCGTTTCTGAAAATATATGGTAATTATGCGCTTACAAAATCAGAGTAATACAAAAGCATAATATGGAATCAACGATCAAAGGAACTTCCAAATATAACCGAAGAGGACATTGAATCAGTGTTAAAAGTATAAAGAAGTTAAAACAGCTGAAGAACATGGCACTGTAAATATAATGATAAAACTAGGAGGCGAGTGCGTCCTAAAAGCCTTAAAAGATCTTTATAATTCTTGCCCCTTCGAATGAATTACACCAGAAAAATGAAATAGTGCCATTATGATAATAGTATGTACCTACATAAACGAGGTGATGTACCAGAAATTTGAAACTGCTGATCTATCAACTCTACTATCTCATTTATAAAAACTCTTTATGATAATAATTACGAACTTACTAACTGGGACCTAAGTTAGATTTTCACCAACCACCAGGACAAGCCGGATTTAGGTGTGGCTTTGCAACGAATGACCACCTACAAGTAATACAGTTCTTGATAGAGAAAATTATTGAATAAAAAATCGACTGAATTTTGAATTATTTTGAGAAAGCATTTGACTCTGTTTAGCATAGCTCCATGTTAAGAGTTCTTAGAGAGTGGTCTGTCCTATGATCCAATAGATCATAGGTACACAACTTTTCTTATATAGCAGCGCAATAGCTGCAGTCCGAATGTACCAAGGCGACATAAAACACATTTCGATTGGTGAAGGTTATTAGGCAAGGAGACATCTGTCCTAAACTATTCACAGTTTTATTACAGAGTACTATGGGAACAATAAATGGAAAAATGTTGTACTCAACATGAATGTGAAGTTTCCGATCGAATAACTCATGCCTGCCAACTTCTTCCAGACCTTCAGAGCTCTTGAACACGAGTTTGCCTTAAAATTTTCAAAACACGATACATGACCACCCTTGCACTGGCCAAAAACATTTCTAATGGCAGCATTTCTAAAACTAATGGCACGCAAATTGAAGTGTCTACCTATGCGTATCTGGACCATGAGAATTAATTAGGAAGAGACAATCTAACAACAGAGTTAAACACTAGAATAGGGCTAATATGGGCAGCTTACGAAAAACTGAGGGAAGTCTTTAGATCACATATTCCCATGTGCTTGAAAAGGGAGGTCTTTGATCAGATCTAATGTATAGAGCAGACATATTAACCCTTACCAGAAAAGTAATTAATAAAATACAAGTGGCACAGAGAGCAATGGAGAAGTAAATGTTAAATAATATCCCTCAGAGACAGAGATTTCAATGGTTAGGAGAAAAACTGGTGATACGGACTAACGGGATGTTAAAAGAATTACAACTCTGAAATGCAACTGGACAGGCCACACTGCCAGAATCAGAGATGGAAAATAGACCAAGAAAATTTTAGAAAAGAGACCTAGATAATATGATGCATATCGTAATCGAGGACATCCTTCAAACACGATGGTCGGATTACATCGAGCATTCAGCACAAATAAGTATATTCAAGGTGAACAAGATCTGATGAAATGGAATTAGTTACGGGGGGCTTATGTTCAGAAAGCACCTCAAAACAGCTAATGATGATGATGATGCGCTTACATAGACTACACAGTTGATGAATGATTGACATTGAGTTGATCAAATGATCAACTTCGTCAGAATTTTTTAACAGAAGCATAAGGAACTAGGCTATAATACGTAATACTGATTATATTAAAAAGTAGTAACTAAAAATTAAATATTCAAATGAAAAACTTTAAAAAACTATCAAAAAATTGCAACAATAAAACCCCAAATTAAAATTATATTTTTTAAAGAACACAATCAAATAATTCTAGGGCACAAATGAAAATAGATTTTATTTCTGCTCAATATTTTATATTCTAAAAGCATCTACAGTTCTAGTATATTTTGATTTTAAGGATCAATCGGCACTACATCGTACGGGTCTTTGTTTATTTAATCCAAGCTTCAATTTTCTTCTTACATCCTGAGTTACCTGCAAGGAAATAATAACAGTTATTAAAATTTCTGATTCTGAAAAAGATTGCTTAAAAACTTTCATATAAAACAGTAATGATCTGTATTTATGTATAGATCGAAGATTAGTAACCCTTTGCAATAAACTAAAGGAGCATATTCCTGTATATTCCATGAGATGATAAACTATGATGGGGAACATATCGGCCCTTACTCGAAACACAGCCCACGTGTGGTCTAACAGCCAACTAGGTTGACTGGAGTTGGAGTTGGCTGGAGATTACTGTCAGATCCACATGTGGGCTGTGTTTCGAGTAAGGATTAATATGTTCTCTATTGTTAAATCCAGCTGCTCGATTCCACATTCCACATGTAATCGACATTATGTCGATTTATTTTTAATTTTTTTCAACCTTTAAAATGTAATTTTCACATCTTTATACCGTATTGTGAAGGACTTTTAAGCAAGTACTCAAGTTTTAACTGATGATGGTCTGATAGGATCGAAAACGTTTTATAACATATTAATCCGTTGGGATATTTCAATACTTCAATGTTTTCTTTAAAAAATATAGACACCAATTACATTGGAAGTTGTTTATCTACTTCAATTTAAAAGTTTTTTAATTGTGGTATATGTACATCCAACCACTGGGAACCATTCCATTTTAAATAAAATACTGACATCAGTAATAAAGATTTAGTATAGATGTTATAGTCAAAGCCCGAATTTCAGACAATCCTTAGGTCTGACTGACGGTCTTAGTCAAAGCCCGAAATAAATTACAGTTTTTTCCTTTGATTAGTCAAACCTAGGAGAGACTACGTTGGTCAGTTTGAAATCGGGGTTTGACTAGTCAAACCCCGATCAGCTATTAAAATATCGTAATTTGTTAGATTAGGTTTAATAAAACGTCATTTTTTAATGAGGTATAATGTTTATTATTTTTATATTGTCGTAATTAAAATAAAAAAAATAGTGTTTATTCTCGCATGTTGAGGCATTATGGCATTTAAAGTTGCACAATACGTTTGACCTTTTACACTTACATGGTTTAGAAGAGCATTTCTTATCGCAGTGGTATTTTATAAATCCTTGTGTTCCAAATTTAGGATATTTTGTACCTACTAATATTTCTTAGAGACAGCTTATATTAACATCTGGAACATCTTTGAAATTAGGAAAATTCTCTTTGCATTCTCTTATTTGATTTCTTGAAAAAAGTGTGTTTATTGTTCGGTACTTCGTATCAACTCTATATAAACCGTCAATTATTGTTTTTTCTAGTATAATACCCAAAATATTTCGAGCATCTCCTTGGCACGCGTTCGAGCATGCGTTGTGCACAGACAGAAAAGATTAAAATAAATTAAGGAAATACGATTGAAGGTCTTCATGCCCAGCCTAATGCTATCAAGCAATTAAGTGAAAAAAAATGTCCTCCAATTTCGATCGGAAAAACTGTAACAATACCTATCCCCAGCTTTGATAGAGCCAAAGTGTAGCAGATGGATTTCTACTACAATATTTTATAAAAAATATCCATTAATTTTAATCCTATCCCAAGAAAAATATCAATTTTTCTAATTTATTTTGTCAGTTTAAATATCTTTAAAATTTCCTAAGCCGCTCCTGTTCGAAATATTTCAGAATATTTTCGCAACAAAGTAAAATCATAGGAAAGTTCCTATTTATTTGAGTAGCATTTACCAACTACGTAGATAGTTATTGTGAAATCATTCATTATTCGAGAATGAATCCTCTAAAAGGTTCAGTGTTTTTCCTTTAAGTTTTGAGCGCTAAAAATCCCATGTTATTATTGGTCTGCATTTTGAAAGATCCTTGAGTTGTAGTTGACGATTGGTCAATAGTTTTGGCCGAACGATCGAGAAGAAATGCATCGTTTGGACGCGAGAGAGACGTGACGATGTAAAGCCAGTTCTAAAAGTACATCACTTCAGTAAACATCTTTTTGTTAGAACTCAACCAACAGACTCGTAGAAAGTCGCACTTTGCCGGCAAAATGGTTTTATTTTTATGGTAAAAGAAGTGAAAGACTGGCAGTTTGCCCAGTAAATGTCAACGAATATAATGACAATAGTTTCACGGCATTTTAATGGATATATTATTGTTAAATAGTTCTATTGTTATGCAGTTTGATTTGCCGGTAAAAAAGAAGTGCGTGGTTTCCTGGTTCCTGTCCTTTATGTAGCTGTTGCTATTTTTATGATGTTTTGGATTTGTTCATGTTCCAGTAAGAAATGCCCAGATGATATTATTTGGTATCGATTTTATCCAGTTTTGTAATGATTTGAATATCTTCCCCTCCCAGCCCCGTCTGAATGGAAAATTTTGAAGTTCCAAGTGTTGTGACATGGATTTTTGTTTTAACAAGGTATGATAATGTTTATTTTAAATAATTCACAAGTGGATATTATTGGTAAAGGTTTTACATAATTAAAAATGTTTGTTTTCAACATGGAAAATATATTATATAAAGTAAATATTAGATGGCAGTGACATTTGACAGCCATGTCAAATTTTTGTTTTGGTACACTGCTAAAAATAAGGTTAAAAATTGTAAAATCATGTATTTTGTTATTATTATTCATTTCTGGTTTGAGAATGTGTCTATTCTCAATAAAAATAAAAAGGTATTAAGGTTTAAATAAACATTATAAAATGTACACATCTTTATTTCTGTAACCTCTTTATTTAAGAAAATTATTAACAGATATCTAATACAAGTGAATAAGTTTTAGAACAGAAGAAAATATAATGGCATAGAAGCCAAATGATGATAATTTGTAGCCCAGTATAACCCCAACGAGGAATCTACGATGAATGTCCCCCAGTTGCTTTCCAGTAAGTACTCGATATGAGAATTTGAGGATTTTTCAAACGGCGTCCCAATTTGTTTAAATAGTAGGAAAGTCCTCAAGTCTGTGTAAGTATCCTTTGCTTATTTGGTTATGTAGTTTAGTCTTCTTTAAACCCTCCTACCCCTCCCAACGAATCTACGACCTGCCACCGCACAAAAAATGAGCTGCCGTTCGCATGAAGGTTTGCGTGTCTGTTCCTTCTGCTAGCCCCATTTCGACTCCCCAGTATCTCTATAGATAGTCTTTCCTTGATCCCATTAGAGCAGACAGGTAAAACGCTTCAAATGGCGCCCAACGTGGGGCCGATTCATTTTTCTGCCTCCTTCAGTATCCAGTTGTTGTCTTGTCCAGTTGAACGCTTCAACTGGCCCCGACAACGTGGGGCGTGTTATTTCTAGCCCCCCTGATCCCATTAGCATGTGCCCACTACCATGTCCTTTTAGCCTCCTTTCGGTCTCATTTGTACTACAACTGTTAGGCAGTGCCCGTCTTGGGCAGCCAATCTCAGTTTGTGGTGCAGGTGTTTCCGACAACATGGAAGCTCGACTCTTGTCATGTTTTGTATGCCCATTGTTACAAGTCTAGCTTGTAGACATGTTCAACTAGTAGTTAGCCTATCTACTAGTCCCCAATGTCTTTAGCCACCCCCCACTTAGTGTTACACTTGTAATACTTGTAACGTACACCCTGAAGTTTGACCCGAGTAAATATCGCCCCAGTCTTCCCAAGTAGTTTAGCCCAGATTCCTCTTGTCTTGTCCCTAGAAACTGTTTCAAGTCTTTTAGTGCCCCCGAAACTGTTTCAGTCTGTTAGTCCCCATGAAAGAGCCAATTTTTGTATTTTTTGTTGCAGAATGTTAATAATTTTTCCAAAGAGGTGTAAGTATGTACACATTTTGTTGTGGTGTTGATTTGGTCATGCTGCTGATTGTATAGGCATGTACCATTTCATACATCATAGTGTATTTAACTTATAACCCCATATTATGTAAACCGTAGTATACTGGTATTGTATTGTATGTATCGTACAAGAGAATAGTATGTTTAATATTGTAGCGTACTTACTATATTGTATTGATATTGTACCCATGATGAAAGCATTGGTTAAATTTTTTGGAAAATATTTATGAAATAATATAGACAAACAGTTGAGTAAAAAATATAAAGTAAAAAATTTTTTTGAAAATTTTGGTAAAAGTTACGATTAAAATGTTTTTAATATTGAATCCACTTATAGAGTATAACAATATGTTATATTTTTTTGCATGTATTCTTGTAGATCATCAGTTTTTTACAGAATAAACGTTTTTTGTGATTATTGATTTGGTCGTTTGAGTAGATGTGTGATAATAGTTGGTATGGTCCGTGTATGAGCTAATTCGGTATGGTCTGTGTGAGTAAGTCCCGTGATTTTCCAGCGAAGCCTATCTATATTGGGTATATTATTGCCACAGGTTAGTTGGAGAAGTCATCCTTGAAGAAGTAACCCCATGAAGAAGTGAAGAGGGAAACCGTGGCGAGGCCCCTCCACTTGTTCATGAAGAAGTGAAGAGGGAAACCGTAGCGAGGCCCCTCCACTTATTAATGAAGAAGTAGACCCCTTGTTTTTTCAAGCAGCCAGGAGAAAAGCTATCACTTTTTGATTTGAAGATAGCGTACTCTGTCGACACTGTTTTGAAAATAACCCTTGATATATGGATTTGTTCATGTTAGAAGTGAAGAAAAAGTAACCCCATGAAGAAGTGAAGAGGGAAACCGTGGCGAGGCCCCTCCACTTGTTCATGAAGAAGTGAAGAGGGAAACCGTGGCGAGGCCCCTCCACTTATTAATAAAATGATGTGTATGTTTTCTTGTATCTGGCATATCACAAGTGTAATACTCGTGATGAGGAAGTGTTTTTCAGTTGTCTGGGAATACTCCCATTAATAGTCAGAGCAAGAACGGTTTTATTTGTGTAAGCTCATATAAGAACCAAATTTCAATATTTATTTGTGTTTGTAAGCCCATGTATATGGAGTATGACTAAGAACCAAGTTTCAATATTATTTGTGTTTGTAAGCCCATGTATATGAAGTATGGAGAATGTATAAATGCCCTATGAGTCTTTTGTTCCCTGTTTGTTTGTCTATCCCTTTTTTGTCTGGAAATTCTAGAGTCTGTTATCCCGTAATGTCTGTTAGCCCATGTCCCTGATGGAGTTTGATTTTTTTTGGCGAATAGTTCGTTGACCTCTCTTGTGTTTGTTCATTGAAAGTAGGCCAAGAGCAGAAGCTGTGACAAGGCTGGTGAGCTTAGGATCTGGCCGCGTTGAGTACAGGTGAAGCTTGCTTTCGGTGGATAAATGGAAGTGGTCGTTCGTCGGAATTGTCATTCTTTCCAATGTCCCTTTGGTCTTTCCCTTGTGTGTTTGCTTTCATCCCTGTTTTGAAAAAGTAGTCTAACCCCAGTTTGGAAGAGTGAAGTCTACTCATGTTTTGGAAAAATAAAGTCTACTCATGTTTTGGAAAAGTAAGGTCATATCCCCGGTTTTGAAAAATAAAGCATATCCCAGTTAGTGATTTGAAAATGAGAAAGTTGTCTGGTGAACTTTCATGAAAGGTTCTTATGTCCTAGGTAGGACTGTTGATTGAAAACGTAATGATGTAGTATTTCCTATGTCATGTGTTACGTTCCTTTTTTTTTTTGATCTTATTAAATGGTTTGATATCCCGTTTGAATCCAGTATACTAGTTTTTTTTTTGGTCTTTTTATGTTGTCACACGCACCCCCCCCCCCTTTGTTGGTCTTGTTTGAATGAGTTGTTGAGATAAGTTATTTGTGACATTTTGTCTCAACGAGGTATTTAGACTGGATTGTCTAAATCCTCCTTTTGCAGAACCGTTGCCGAATGCCCCGTGAAACTCGCTAGGTGTTTAGAGTTTAAGCAGATGCCTATCTGCTGAGCCAAGAGCTCAGAAAGATTTTTTAGTTTTTGAAAACCAATCCTGGTTAGGCAACGAGGTGATGAGGCTGTGTCTGCCCTGCTATATGGTATATATTATATGGTATATATAGTATATATGTCACTTGTGTTACTGCAGTGGATGTCAGCGAGGTCCACACAGGGCACAAGATTATTTCTTTCCCAAGACACAGAAACTCTTGTCACCTACAGTTCTCAGTAGAGTCTTAAAACATTTAAGTCTACTCGACTTTAAAGAGTCTGGCGATTGATGGCACGCTAGCCCACTCCCTAACAATGATGTTTTGTTTTTGTTTAATCCCCACTAGCCATTATTTAAATATTTTTGTATTGTTGTCCTGTCACACCCAAGAAGTCAATGTTGGATTTTTGTAGTTATCGAAAACTGAATTGGTAATCCAGTTTCCTCTCTTCCGAGGAGGCTATTGTAGCAGATGGATTTCTACTACAATATTTTATAAAAAATATCCATTAATTTTAATCCTATCCCAAGAAAAATATCAATTTTTCTAATTTATTTTGTCAGTTTAAATATCTTTAAAATTTCCTAAGCCGCTCCTGTTCGAAATATTTCAGAATATTTTCGCAACAAAGTAAAATCATAGGAAAGTTCCTATTTATTTGAGTAGCATTTACCAACTACGTAGATAGTTATTGTGAAATCATTCATTATTCGAGAATGAATCCTCTAAAAGGTTCAGTGTTTTTCCTTTAAGTTTTGAGCGCTAAAAATCCCATGTTATTATTGGTCTGCATTTTGAAAGATCCTTGAGTTGTAGTTGACGATTGGTCAATAGTTTTGGCCGAACGATCGAGAAGAAATGCATCGTTTGGACGCGAGAGAGACGTGACGATGTAAAGCCAGTTCTAAAAGTACATCACTTCAGTAAACATCTTTTTGTTAGAACTCAACCAACAGACTCGTAGAAAGTCGCACTTTGCCGGCAAAATGGTTTTATTTTTATGGTAAAAGAAGTGAAAGACTGGCAGTTTGCCCAGTAAATGTCAACGAATATAATGACAATAGTTTCACGGCATTTTAATGGATATATTATTGTTAAATAGTTCTATTGTTATGCAGTTTGATTTGCCGGTAAAAAAGAAGTGCGTGGTTTCCTGGTTCCTGTCCTTTATGTAGCTGTTGCTATTTTTATGATGTTTTGGATTTGTTCATGTTCCAGTAAGAAATGCCCAGATGATATTATTTGGTATCGATTTTATCCAGTTTTGTAATGATTTGAATATCTTCCCCTCCCAGCCCCGTCTGAATGGAAAATTTTGAAGTTCCAAGTGTTGTGACATGGATTTTTGTTTTAACAAGGTATGATAATGTTTATTTTAAATAATTCACAAGTGGATATTATTGGTAAAGGTTTTACATAATTAAAAATGTTTGTTTTCAACATGGAAAATATATTATATAAAGTAAATATTAGATGGCAGTGACATTTGACAGCCATGTCAAATTTTTGTTTTGGTACACTGCTAAAAATAAGGTTAAAAATTGTAAAATCATGTATTTTGTTATTATTATTCATTTCTGGTTTGAGAATGTGTCTATTCTCAATAAAAATAAAAAGGTATTAAGGTTTAAATAAACATTATAAAATGTACACATCTTTATTTCTGTAACCTCTTTATTTAAGAAAATTATTAACAGATATCTAATACAAGTGAATAAGTTTTAGAACAGAAGAAAATATAATGGCATAGAAGCCAAATGATGATAATTTGTAGCCCAGTATAACCCCAACGAGGAATCTACGATGAATGTCCCCCAGTTGCTTTCCAGTAAGTACTCGATATGAGAATTTGAGGATTTTTCAAACGGCGTCCCAATTTGTTTAAATAGTAGGAAAGTCCTCAAGTCTGTGTAAGTATCCTTTGCTTATTTGGTTATGTAGTTTAGTCTTCTTTAAACCCTCCTACCCCTCCCAACGAATCTACGACCTGCCACCGCACAAAAAATGAGCTGCCGTTCGCATGAAGGTTTGCGTGTCTGTTCCTTCTGCTAGCCCCATTTCGACTCCCCAGTATCTCTATAGATAGTCTTTCCTTGATCCCATTAGAGCAGACAGGTAAAACGCTTCAAAAGGAGATGCTTGAAATATTTTGGGTGTCATACAAGATAAAACAATTGACGGTTTATAAAGAGTTGGTACGAAATACGGAACAATAAACACACTTTTTTCAAGAAATCAAATAAGATAATGCAAAGAGAAATTTCCTAATTTCGAAGATGTTCCTGACGTTAAGCTGTCTCTGTCTCTAAAAAATTAATACAAAAGATTCTAAAGGAGGACAAGGATTTATACAATGCTACTGCAATATAAGAAATGCTCTTCCAAATTACGTAAGTGTAAAAGGTCTAACGTATTGTGTAACTCTAAATGCCATAATGCCTCTACATGTGAGAATAAACACTAATTTTTTTTATTTTAATTACAACAATATAAAAATAATAAACACTAAAATTAAAAAATGACGTTTTATTAAACATAATCTAACAAATTACGACATTTTAGTCGTAAAGACACATTTTACACAAGTCGACATTTTACGACTAGTCAAAATGTCTAGTGATTCAAATGATGAAGATATTATTATTTATTATTATCACAGATGACGTAAAAAGCAGAAAAAAGGAGGTATTGGGTTCATCCCTACATTGCAAATAAATTGTGCAAAGGAATCTTATTTACATAGTAGGTACAATTGCTTGTACCTGCAATTCACCAGAAAAATACTCCAATGCGAGAATATGTTGGGGCTGAAGAAAGGATTTTTTAATCCTCAGGTACGGAAGTAAAATTTATTTAATTTCTTCAAATGAAAACATTCTAAGCCACTAATACTACTTAAACTAATAATACTTAAGATATCGGTAGCTAAATTAAACATTAGTATTATTTGAATTTATTATATTTCCCACAAGTTCATAATAGATCTGTTCTACCAATTTCGCGTGTTAAACTTTAATAAAATATCACAACAAACTAATAGACACTAGTCCCCAAGCGACCTGCTCGTCCAATCCGCTTTCGACTGATCGCGGTCAGGGGCGGCCCGTCGGGGTAGGCAAGGTAGGCGCCGCCTACCCTCTTCAAATGTAGTACAATAATATAAATTATTAATATAAATTACTTATTTAAAAATTGTAATTTATAAATTTTGACACAATACCTACAATAAAATAGCAAAAATTATCTAAATTATTTGTAAAAATATCCAAAAAATTTTCTCCGTAGTTATAATTATTGTACGCTCCTTGTAGTATCAGTAGTACTGTATTCTATATACAGTGCTAGTCAAAAGTCCGTACCCCCCCTCGTATCTTTTGAACGCTTATACCTATAATAGTGAAATTTGGAGATAGGAAATAAACGGACGTAAGCTTCTTAACTAGTCATGATAGGTGACGTAATAGTGACAGATGACTTTACAGCGCCACTGTGACAGATAATTTTAAATGGGACCTTATGGCAAGTGACACCTCGTTTGAAAGGTATTGAAAATACCTATTTAGTCATACTAATATTGTTTAAGTTTAAGCTAATTTTGACGAATTAATGAAATAAATATAAAATTGTAGTTTCATTTAATTAATTCAAAATTCAAAATTCCGCCTATGATTACTTGTCAAAAAGGTTGACGTTGACGTAAAAACTACTAGAGAATCGAAAAACGTCAACTTTTTTGACAAAAAAACCATAGGCGTACATTTGAATTTTTATTAATTAAATGCGAAGCTACAATATTATATTTATTTAATTTATTCACCAAAATCAAAATCAACTAAAACACAAAAAAATTAGTATGGCTGAGTAGGTATTTTGAATACCTTTCAAACGAGGTATCACTTGCCATAAGGTCCCATTTAAAATTATCGGTCACAGTGGCTCTGTAACGTCATCTGTCACTATTACGTCACCTGTCATAACTAGTTAAGAAGCTTACGTCAGTTAATTTCCTCCATCCAAATTTCACTATTATAGGTAAAACCGTTCAAAAGATAAGAGGGGGGTACGGACTTTTGACTAGCACTGTAGATTCTATATTCTTCCTGGGTCAGGCACTTGAAAACGTAGCCTGAAATAGAACGACGCCAATACCGAATTGACGTGCGATCTCTCTCTGTTTACGCGAGCAGGCCTGCTGCAGGTCTCGCGTATTCTACGATTTTGAAAGGGCGCATAGGCACAGAGTCTTATACGCTCTGAGCTTCGCTGGTGGCGCTCCTAGCGGATTACTAATTCAACTTTCACCGGTAATTTTTAAATTTATTATTTAATTGTTATCGCTTAACATTTACAACGCAAAAAAGTAATTAAATTGTAATCGATTTTTTTAAGATTTTTCTAATCATTTTGACGTTCTATAGGGCTTTTCATCGATTGTCATTTGTTTCGAGCTTCTGTCATATGTTGTATAATATTAATATACATGGATTATACGACATATGACAGAAGCTCGAAACAAATGACTGTGAATGAAAAGCCTTATTGATAAAATATGAATTTCTTACTTCGGATACTTTCACAATTATCGTGTAGATGGCGCTAAGATTTTTAGATTAAATTATAATTACATATTACGGAACATTAAAAAAACTCAAATTCAGTATTTAAAACGTAAGTATATTTAAGGTAAAAATATATACCACAGCTTTGACCAACTAATATTTTTTATAATTAATGTTTTTAATTTTAATTTTAAGTTAATCACTTTGACATTTATGTCAAATTTCCGGTAAACGTTTACAGACTTCCCACTACTGGCGCTCGCGAATTTGTAAATATCCCCTCTACGTACGAGAGTACGAGCTCACAGCGTATAGCCGGACCTCCAAAAGTTTATCAGTTGCTTCTCTTGTGTCTTGTGAAACTGTTTTAAATAATTTTGTTTTTTGATTTTGGCTGTTATTAGTAGGTTAAGTATTGAATAAAACTAGGTAGGACAAATTAAATTTGTTTATTGAAACTGAATAATAAACAGGTAAATTTGAGATCGGTCTATTGAAGGCCATTTTAATTTTATATTAATTTAGTAATAATTCACTAACGACAAATAAATCTGTGAATAGTTATTTGTCAGTCGTCCATTATATTTTATAGATATAGATATAAGTGTTATTAGAATTTATAGATAATTAAAAATTTAAAGCGAGGTTAATTGTTAACTTATCAATTTATTCGAAGAGTAAATTATTATTTGATACAAAAATAAAATAAGTAATATTTGACGTTGTTGAAACGTAGGTGTGTTAGTTTTATTGGTGGAAAAACTTTAGTCATCGAATATGAATATTTTAAACGATGTAATATGCAGTTTGATCGAGACGCCAAAATCAAGAAAGGTCAGAAATTATTTCAATGGGCCGGCCTTTACAAAATTTAACAATTTTCTCCACAGATAAGACAAAAGACAATCAACCATTTTCGAGATCGTTTAAAACAATATGGTATGCAAATCATAAATGGCTAAGCGGAAGTTATTTTAAAAATTCACTTTTCTGTTGGCCTTGTCTGTTGCTCTCAAATTTGAAGCAAAATGTTTGGGTGAGTCAGGGATATTCAGATTTGAAAAATTTATCAGCTAGTGTAAAAAAACATGAATCTTCGAAAGAACATTTAAACAATTGCTTAGGTTTAAAACGGTTAGAAAAAAATAAACAAACTATTGACAGTGCTTTAGCTGGACAAATTTCTCTATCTAATAAGATATATAATGAAGAAGTTGAAAAAGATTGAAGAAGTTGAAGAAATTGATGTTACAATTCTGTTAGTAAAACAAGAACCTGCATTTCGCGGTCGTGATGAGAGCCATAATTCTTCAAACATGGGTAATTTTAAAGAAATTTTTAATTTAGTAGTTAAACGCGATCAGGAAATCCAGGATCATGTTAAAAAATAGAAGGGGTGTTCACGGGTTTGTCAAAAACAATACAAAATGATTTAATAGATTGCCTTGCCGATTACGTAAAAAATAAAATTTCAACAGAAATTAATGAAAGTCAATTTTTTTCTATACGCTCTGAGCTTCGCTGGTGTCGCTCCTAGTGGATTATAATTCAACTTTTACCGGTAATTTTTAAATTTATTATTAAATTGATATCGCTTAATATTTACAACGCTAAAAAGTAATTAAATTGTAAAAGATTTTTTTAAGATTTTGCTAATCATTTTGACGTTCTATTGATGAAATATTAATTTCTTACTTCGAATACTTTCACAATTATCGTGTAGATGGCGCTAAGATTAATTTATAATTACATATTACGGAACATTAAAAAAACGTAAATTGAGTATTTAAAACGTAAGTATATTTAAGGTAAAAATATATACCACAGCTTTGACCAACTAATATTTTTTATAATTAATGTTTTTAATTTTAATTTTAAATTAATCACTTTGACATTCATCACAACGTTTACAGACTTGTCACTACTGGCGCTCGCGAGTTTATAAATATCCCCTCTACGTACGAGCTCACAGCGTATACTAGCGGACGATACTACTGATATAACCGAAAAATCACAGTGTACTTTAACAATCCGTTTTGTTAAAAAAGTTGGTCAGGTAACAAAAAGATTTTTAGGGTTTTTTGATGTTAGCGAGAATAGATCTGCAGACGCTCTATATAGTTTAATTTCAAACGTGCTTGAGCCATATGATTACAAAAATAAATAAATTGCTCAATTTTACGATGGTGCAAGTGTAATGGCTGGCTCTTTAAACGGATTACAATCAAAAATTAAAGTAGATGCCCCAAAAGCAATTTTTACACATTGTTGCGCTCATAGATTACATTTAGTATTGCAAGACGGCTCAAAATGTATTACAAATTGTAGGATATTTTTTGTCGCCTACCCGAAGTATATGTGTAGCCTACCCGCATACTGAGGTCGCGAGCCGCCACTGATCGCGGTCACATTACAGGCCAGCTTCAAACTGGTAGCGCTGTGTGCACTCATTAAAATACATGGGCAGTGACTAATAAGTAACTGATTGGTAACTAAAGTTACCAACTGGTTTCTTTTTAGTAGCTCTGTGAGCGGACGGGACAGCCTAGTGTCAGAGATTTATAGAAATCAAAAATATGCAAACATGCTTTTGACAAGAAACTCAGAGTACTTACAATGTGAAGGTACATGAATATTAATCATGAAAAAAACTTATATGAGAAAGAGAAAGGTCAAAGATTATAAACATATTAATCTTAAGATGTTTTTAATAATAATAATTTTTATATTCTCTTGACTGTTATTAAAACATTTCTCACTTTTCTACGATCGACAAAATAAATAAATTTACTATCACTCTATATTTAGTTACTCATGCATGGCTTCGATTCCAAGATAAATATAAAAATCGAGAAATCTCCACCTTTCACTAGCAGCCTCCATTTGTCACTGGCCGAATGAATAAAAGAGAATAAAAGGATCTGTTTTGGCAGCTCAAAAGACTGATTTTACTGATATATACGTTTGGTTAGAACTTTTCCGTATTTATAAGAACTTTTTATTGACCCAATGAAGAACTTCACGTGTGGCGGTGACTTATTTGGGATGGCGAGTCTGGCGGTGTATCAAGGTCGTTAGAAAGAAAAGCGAACTGATATTTATATTTACACCACGACGTGTCTGAAGAGAAATCAATGGGTGGTGTGTGTTTTCTTTTATTTTTTGCGAAAAGGAAGTCCGCAAAACAGGAAAACGTATATTTCGGAGGAAAGAGGGATTTTATCTCTAAATTATACCGGCTTTCGATTTAATTGTATTTTGAATTTCGGGTTTAACTAAAACTGTCCATTAAAATATTATCAGGTAGAGTCAATTTTCATTTTGGTCTATTAGTCCAGGGTAATAAGGTTTTTTCCATGACACTCGAGCAGCCAGGGTACTGAAGCGTTTTTTCGACAGGTAATACCCATGAGAACAAATTGTAACTATTTCCTGCGTAGGATCTGGCGGCCATTTTTATTTACAAACAATTTAATGTCGAAAAACGGCATTTTTTCCGTTTTTTTTTAAATCAATGGAAAACAGTGTACCTTGTGGTTATATTAGTACAAAAATCTTCGAGAGCATGGAAAAACCTTTAAAATGACGTATTACAGAGGTTGATATACTTATTTATTGTTAATATAATTGAGGAAAAAGGTCTAAATTTCAAAAAAAGTCATTTTGCAATAACTATTGTAAAAATTAGTGTACAAATTTGAAATTTTTGTCAAATGAGGGTTCTTTAGTGCTTAACACGACTGATAGTTTCTGCCTTTTCGGAACGATTTTTAAAAACAATTTTTAAAAATACAAGTGCGAGAATTTACTTTATTGCGATCTAATTATTACAATATAAAAAATGCGACTTTACTCTACAAAGAAATATATCAGACTGAATTATATTCAATGAAATGAAATACATTACACATTTGAAAAATAAGCAATAATACACAGGTTGCAGTTTGGAAATAAGGTCGACCATAGTTCAGGTGCTGACACATCGGATTCAGGGTATTGGCCTATATGGGGTCAATGGATATAACTCCTCCACCCTTAGTTTCTGGAATTTTTCATGGAATTGAAAAATGACCTAGGTTGGGCCTCTGGTAGATTTTCTTCAGGATCATCTTCTTGGATGTGAACATTCTCCATGGGACTATCGTCTTTTCTTTGTGATTTCGTTCTTCTTTTTATAAATTTAATAACAAAATATGCAAGAATTATTATAATCAAAAATATTACTGTTAGGTTCCAAAAATTAGGATGAGTGATTTTTGAATTTTTAAGTATTAATGTTTTAATTTCTTCTTGTTTCTTCTTAATTAAATGAATCTTGTCCAGTTGAACATCTTGGATATGGACTTCGGGAATCTCTTCTTGGTGGGTATGAGGAATAACTATATTCGGAAGTAATAGTGGCTGACTTTCGGAAATGAGACGATTATTGCTAAATGTTTGATCTTCTGTGCTAAACTGGCATTGGAAAGGAACAGTGATGAGATAATTTCCAGAAATTAATTGAAGGTCTGTGTTAGTACAGTTCATTTGGATTTTGGTTTTGGTTACCAAAACAGCGATGTAGTGGGATTCATCTATTTGCTGGATCATATTTCTTGAAATGTGAACTTCTATTCTTTGGCATCTCGTAGGATTGGATTTTAGTTGAAGGAGTTGAAATAGACAGCCTTCTTCACTTTTGCTTCTTAGAGGATTTTCGGGACAGAAGAATTTGGGCTTCAGGTTTGAGCATGGTACAGATGTGTATTGGTAAAAATTTTCATTCATTATCAGATAAGTGTTAGGGGGCACTATGGTAGTATGATTTACAGTAGGAATCGAGTATAAATGATAGTAGGAAAATTCGTCGGGATAAGCTATTGGAACATGGACAATGAAAACAATCGTCAAGTTAGAGTAGTACGCTTCTGTCTCTAAGATATTATAATAATTATGTATGTCTGATGTGATATTTGGATAAATTAGTTCGCTTCTTGAATGATATTCTAAAATTTGAGTTAATATTGACTTTAGTTCATTAATTTTTACTATACTACTATTTAAAATACCTAGTCTCGCAAATGTTATAGAGTTTTCTATATCTGTTAGTAACTGTACTATAATATTTATACTTATACTTAATTGATCTAAAATATTTCTAGTTATAAGAAAATCTTCAAAATTAAAAATAAACTTATTAAGTTTTGAACGAATAGATTCTAAACCAGAGAAAATTACTTCTTGGTTACTTTTTATGAGAGAAATAGTATTATTAAAATTCTCTACAATCTCAGTCGATAATGAAATTTGTTTATTAAGTTTAGTTACAATTTTATTTTGGTTACTTTTTAGTTCTTCTAGTGCGCTATCATAATGTTTTGCGTCTTCTGTATCTAAGTTTCCTGTGATACATTTAATTATTGAGCCTAGTCCGTCTATAAGACCTCTTTTTGCCCTGTGATCAGGTAAGAGTGATTGGAGTTTTTGTTCAGCTAGTTGTAGCTGGAAGAAAAGGACGCGATCAAAATTTTCTAATTCGGAATAATAAGGACTACTAAGGCCGTCTTTAATTGCAGCTGTCACATTTTGGTAGGAAAGTCTTAGAGTATTAATTTCTTTTTGAATTGGTTCTAAATTAACATAATGGATAAATGAATGAGTACTAGACTTAATTTTTGCAGTGCCTAATTTATAAGGAAGTATTCCGGGATTATCTTTGAGATTCGTAAAGGTGATTTCTTTATTCTCGACTTGTTGAAGGCCCAGGACCATCATCGTTGTCATTAGGAACCTGTAAGAGTTTTTTCCGGTTAGTTTTTGGTCGTCTTAAATTTTGTTTGTGTAAAAGTCTTTTTGGAGTAGCAACTTTAATTTTTGCATCTTCAACAACTTTATCTTTCATAAATTTGGGATTAAGTTTATTTCGTACCAGAGTAGTATTTTTCCTGTAAACATCACTTCCTACTTCGTATGTGAGTGGTTCATGTCGATCTCTATTATTATATTCGATACTTTTGTCTTTTTGTTCGATCAATTTTTTATTAAGTTCTTTATAGATTTCTTTGGTCCTATCTCTATGTTTTTCTATGTAGTTATTAATTAGTTTTTGGTTTATATTTATATCAAAAATTTCTTTAGTGTTAATGTGGCCATTTATAATATCTATCGGCTTTTGTTGAGTTACGGAGTGTATTGAGTTATTATAGCCTAAAATAGCATAAGGCATTTGATTTAAGATATCAATTTTTCCATCAGCTTTACTTCTAATTATTCGTAGATGTTCTATTAGAGTGGAATGAAATCTCTCTATAGCTCCTTTAGATTGGGTACTGTTTGTAGTAACATAATGAGTTTTTACTTTATGTATGTCGAAAAATTCTTGTACAACAGAGTTTTTTAATTCTGTGCCTCGGTCCATAGTTACAAGATCAGGAATTCCATGGTGTGTCATGAAGGTTAGAAAAGCTTTTACGATTTCAGTACTTGTCAATGCTGAAAGAGGGTATGCTTGACCGTATTTAGAAAATGTGTCTATTATAGTAAGAAACTTTTGGCCTTGGCTTGAAAAAGTGTCTGCAAATATTATTTCGAATGGTTTTGAGGCTGTGGGAGTAATCATTAGTTTTTGATTTGGCGGATTACGATCATATTTATTTACTTGGCAAATATTACAATTATTTATAAAATCTGTTACATCTTGTTTTATTCCTGGCCAATAATAGGTGCGTCTGATCCTAGTTTCTGTTTCTAGAATACCTCGGTGATTGGTTTTTCCTTCGTGAAATGACCTTATTTTTTCATGTTGTTCATCTTTGTTTACTATATCTTTTAAGATGCTGTTACATTTTATTAACTTGTAGGCAGAATTTTTAAAAGTGTTTTTTAAAGTTTCTAATATTTCTGGTATAAAAGTGTCTTCCTTGTTCCAACATTTTGTTTATTTGACTATTCACTTCTGGTTTATGAACAAAAGGATATCTATACGATTTACTATAAATAGGTAGTTCATCCTTAGTTTTAATAACATGTTTAACTCTATTGGTAAATGTAAGGGGTTTATCTTCGCTATGAAAAAGATTAGAGTATTTATTGCAAATTCTTAGAATATTTTGTTTTTCTTCAGAGTTCATATGAGAGGTACGGATTAAATCTTCGATATTAATATTCTCTGTTTCATCGGCAGGCACTATGTCTGCATGGAATAATTCATGACAATTTTCGTCAAAAGGGACAGTATCGATTGGAGCATCTAATGTGACAAAAATTTCATCTTGGGTTCGGTTAAAGATTTCTACTAGGGCAAAACCGTCTATTGCATTCGAAAGACATGCAGGGATTACACATTTTTGGATTGTTTGATCAGGGATAAATATACATCCTGATTTTTGGGAAACTGGAATTTTGGCTACACTACAAGATAAGGGGTCCAATTTTTGTTTGAAGATTATCTTTAGATCAGATTTATAGTATGTTATCGGGATACTGGAATATGGAGTAGTTAATTGGGAATTTACGAAATCCAACTTAGCGTTTAGATATTTTATATTATCTAGTCCTAAAAGACCATCAAAACTTCTATGAAAGTCAAAAAGGTGGAATTTAATCTTACCTTCCTGATTGAATTCTGAAAAGATGGGGATTTCTGCACAAAAGTCCTTTTTTGTACTTTGAAATACTGCAGAGACAACAAAGGGTTCGTAATAGATAAAATTTTTATAAAAGAAGTTAGCTTTTTCTGGATTTAAGAAAGATTTAGAGGAACCGGTATCTACCAGTAATTTTAAGGGAGGATTGTGAATTTGGATATAAGGCAGTTCTCTTTTATTTGTGGAAAAATTTAATTCTATTAAGTCTGTTGATTTTGAAAGAGGCTGTCTTGAAAATTTTGATTATGCTCTTCGTTAGCATCATCATAAGCTTCTTGATCAGGGATATTTTGGGTATTTTGATCAATCTCGATGGATTCGTACTCGGTATTATACAGTTCTTCGAATGTGAAGTTTTGATTTGGATTTCTGGGGTTGTGGAAATTATTTCTGAATCCTGGTGTACTATTTCTAGTATTCGTACTCATAGGAGTAGATGTATTTGGGGCAAAATTGGGATTTGGTCGCCAAGTATTATTTTGAGCTGGCTTGTTAAAGGTTTGAAAATTATTTTTGAATTGGGGAGTACTATTTCTAGTAGATGTACTCATTGGAGTGGGTCGGTTAGGAACAAAATTTGGGTTTGATCGCCAAACATTTTGAGCTGGCCTATTAGAATTATTTTGGAAATTAGGCTGAAAGTTTTGGGGAGTGTTATTTTGGAAATTAGACTGATAGTTTTGGGTATTGTTCCTTTGATACTGATTTGATTGCGAAGGTTGAAAATGTCTATCATTGCGAGGATCTGTTTGAGAATTTGGATAAAAGTTATAGTTTGCGTTTCTAGATCTGTTACTATTATTATTATTATTGAAATTTTGACTCTTTTGGTAGTATTTAATGTTATCTTCTTCTTTAATGAATTGAACAGCTTGTTCAATGGATTTCGGCCGCATTGCCCTAATTATGGGCCCTAAAGGTTCTCTTAAACCCGCTAAGAATGTTTTTAGTGCTTGTTTATTAAAAAATTCTCTTTTATATGTGCGCTCCTGACCAAGATGGTGTAAATCAATATAATTACATATGGAATTTAATAAATCGAGCACCTTCTCATGAAACTGATAAGGTGATTCGTTTGGTTTTTGTTTTAAATTAACAAGATCTTGATTAAGGCAATTTTCATCTCTTTGGTCGGCAAAATTTAAAATTAATGTATTTTTTATACCATCCCAATCAGTATAGCCGCTAATAGCAATAATTTCTTCAGCTCTTCCTTCTAGTTTATTTAAAATTCCGTTCAATAGCAAACAATTTTGAAAACTACTAGGGTTATTTGTATCGAAATAATGCCTTAAGATAGATTCAGTTGCATTTATGAATCTGTAGAGTTTATTTATATTTCCATCAAAACGAGGAATAATCGCCAAATTGGCAATATCTAATTTAGGTACAATAATAGTAGTATTTGAAGTACTTGGTGAAGTCATCCTATCTGTATTTATTACTTTTCTTTCCTATATAATAATCTATCAAAAAATACAATAAAATAATAACTAATACTACACTTGACTATTATTTTCGCAAAAGGATTCAATAGACAAGAGGAGTCTGATAAAAATGAACAAAAAATTTTTAGCTTACCACATTTATGCACTTCTGCTTGTTCCTGGAATTCTGGATGTCCGAATGGAGCCCAAAATCACTGACAGTTTAAAAGTTTATGAAAAACGGAAACCCGGTTCTTTTTTTCGTTTAAGAGTTAAAACCCACGAATATCCTCAATGGAATTCGACGAAAAATCCACTAAGACTGCGCCACTGATAGTTTCTGCCTTTTCGGAACGATTTTTAAAAACAATTTTTAAAAATACAAGTGCGAGAATTTACTTTATTGCGATCTAATTATTACAATATAAAAAATGCGACTTTACTCTACAAAGAAATATATCAGACTGAATTATATTCAATGAAATGAAATACATTACACATTTGAAAAATAAGCAATAATACACAGGTTGCAGTTTGGAAATAAGGTCGACCATAGTTCAGGTGCTGACACATCGGATTCAGGGTATTGGCCTATATGGGGTCAATGGATATAACTCACGTGACAAAAATTTCGAAGCGATTCATTCAATTGTTTATATTTTATTCAAATTGTTTATCCCAGAGAGCTTTTTTTTGCAATAACATAAGTCAGAAAAACAGAATGTTAAAACCACTCTGCAGGTGTCAAATGTAAGAGCATAAGCTAAACTTTCAAACCTGTTTAAAAAATGTTAATAAAGAATGCATTTATTAGTAATAAATAATTATGCAAAAGTTTCGTCTATTTTTCCTAATAAACAATTTGAATAACTTTCTTGTTATGGCCGGTACAAACATTTTTTTGCACATTCTAAAAGATGGCATTTTTATACGACCTTAGGAAAAAATAAGTTAGCCTAGGTCAATTAGGGCCAAAGTTAGCAACATTTTTTTAAAAATCCACAGCTAATTTGTTTATGATAAATAAGAATCGAAAATAGCGCTCTTCCACTTTCAAAGACACGTAGTATTCAGAAAAAATTTTGGATTTATTGGCTCTTTAAAGGAGTCGTCAATAAAGCTTCAAAAATGAAGTACAAACGCGACCCGCTTGCAACCGACGAAGTAGAAGCATAAAATCCGTGCGACCTAAAATTGAAATATCAACTTAAAAATCCTACAATTTTTTGTAACTTGGGAACCAACCAATGGATTTTAATGTTTTTTTTTTTAATTTCTATGTACTTTTAGCGTACTTTACAAATATGGAGTCTGTTGATTTATAAATTATTTAATAAACAATTTAATTTGTTTAAAAAAATTTTTTTTGAAAAAAAATTTTTTTTACCGTAATTTGGGTGAACAACTACAATGTTATGTATGTAATAATTGATAAAAAATTGTAATAAATATATTATTACTACACTCACCGGCACAAAATTCGGTCACCTAAAATTTTTGATTAAGTTTAATAGTTTATAACTTTATTATTTGTGCTCCGATTTTTAAGATTCTTGCACCAATACTCACTATTGAATTGTTTCGTTTTGTTGTTAATTTTGTTTTATTTTTTTTTTAATTTTAGTGCGCTTGATATTTTTAATTAAATAAACCTTCAAAGCAGTGTTTTTATTTACAGCTCTTACAAGAAAAGAGATATTCGGATACTTCAAAAATTAGCTTACAAATAGATGTTTACATGTACTTTTTACAAAAAAGTAAAAAATCTCTCCACTTAATAGTAGCTATTATACATATATTCCAAATGAGTTCTTCTCACATGGAATGTTTTTTAATAGAAAATTCGTATAAATACTTACTCTATAGGTACATTTTAAAAAATCTTAAATTTGTAATTGAAAAAACTTTATATTTTTTATTCATATAAATATAAAATCTAAGATATAAAAATGATTTGATAAACAATGAATCACAAAATTCAAATTACTGCAACTGTAAGCAGACTTATAGAGTAAAAGTCGCACTTTTATAGAAATTTTTCTTTTATTATATAATATATACAGAGAGTATATAATATAATCGACGACTTTGAAGAAAAATCCCGAAACAGGTCGATTTTTATTTTTAAATTACAATTTTTTTGGCATATATTTTATACTAGTGTCGTCATCCATCTGAGCGGTAGACGTAATCGATGATTTTTTTAAATGGGAATAGGGGTCATGTGGCACCTCATTTGAAAGGGTGTTCAATTGTCTATTCAGTAATATAAACAATAATATACTTATTTATACAGGGTGACCAAAATAATAATTTTTGAATTAAATTATTTGACGCAAAAAGAAGAATGTATGTAATTTATTTAACTCAGAATACATTGTACTGCTGTCATTAAATAAAAAAAATTATTTCACAAATAAACATTTCTTTTCGCTTAAATTAAATCACAAACAACCTCTTTGCAGTTTTAACATTTAATTTGAGCGAAAATCAATGTTTATTTGCCAAATAAACATTTTTTTCAATTTTCTGACAGCGATAGAAAGCATTTTGAGATAAATAAACTGTATACATTCTTCTTTTTTCGTCAATTAATTTAATTCAAAAATTATTTTTTTGGCCACCCTGTATAAATAATGATATATAATAATGTTTATATTACTGAATAGAGAATTGAACACCCTTTCAAATGGGGTGTCACACGAACCCTATTCCTATTTAAAAAAAATCATCGATTACGTCATCACGCTCTGGTGGATGACGTCACTAATATGAAATATATGCCAAAACATTGTAATGTAAAAATAAAAATCGACCTGTTTCGGGATTTCTCCACAATCCTCCATTTTAGAGAAAATTAATTTTTTCCATAATTTAGCCCCTCCCTGTATATATATTATATAATATATTCATAACAATTTTTTATCAATTAATATATACATAACATTACTTGGTAGTTGTGCACCTAAAACACGGTAAAAAAATAAATAAATTGTTTTTTTTTGTTTAAATAAATTAAATTGGTTATTATAATTTATGAATCAACTGACTCCATACTTGTAAAATACGCTAAAAGTACATACAAATTAAAAAAACATTAAAATCCATTGGTTGGTTCCCAAGATACAAAAAACTGTAGGATTTTGAAGTTAATATTTCAATTTTAGGTCGCATGGATTTACATACTTCACGTCTGAAGTTATATCGACGACTCCCTTGAAAAGCAAATAGAGCCAAAATTTTTTTATGAATAGTTCGTGTCTTTAAAAGTGAAAAAGCGCTATTTTCGATCTTTATTTATTATAAACAAATTAGCTGTAAATTTAAAAAAAAAATGTTGCTAACTTTGGCCCCAATTGACCTAGGCTAAATTATTTTTTTTAAAGTTCGTGTAAAAATACCATCTTGTATAATATTTAAAAAAATGTTTGTACCGGCCATAACAAAAAAGCTATTCAAATTGTTTATAAGGAAAATTGACGAGACTTTTGCATAATTATTTATTACTAATAAATGCACTTTTTATTAACTTTTTTAAACAAGTTTGAAAGTTTAGCTTATGCTCTTTTATTTGACACCTGCAGAATGGTTCTAACATTCTGTTTTTCTGACTTATTTTATTGCAAAAAAAAGCTCTCTGGGGATAAACAATTTGAATAAAATATAAACAATTGAATAAATCGCTTCGAAATTTTTGTCACATATTACACACTACAGAACCCTCATTTGACAAAAATTTCAAAGCTGTACACTAATTTTTACAATAGTTATTGCAAAATTAATTTTTTTGCAATTTAGACCTTTTTTCTCAATTATATTAACAATAAATAAGTATATCAATCTGTGTAATACGTCATTTTAAAGCTTTTTCCATGCTCACGAAGATATTTATACTAATGTAACCACAAGGTACACTGTTTTCCATTGATTTGAGAAAAAACGGAAAACATGCCGTTTTTCGACAATAAATTGTTTATAAATAAAAATGGCCGCCAGATCCTACGCAGGAAATAGTTATAATTTGTTCTCATAGGTATTACCTGTCGAAAAAACGCTTCAGTACCATGGCTGCTCGAGTGTCACGAACAGGGTATATTTTTGCCTTATTACCCTGGCCTATATGTATTTACAAATATTGCGTACTTTACGTATCTTACGGAAAAATAAAACAGACGGAAAACATATCATTTTAGTTCGTGTTGGTTCTGTAACTACTTTATTAATGCGTCGACAACTAATGGCCATTGGCATGGTACAGTGGATTTGAAAGGAACTACAACGTTAACGGGGTTTTATTGTTTCATATAGTCAATGGACCTCTAAATATGAAAAAACCGCGGAGTGCTACTATTTAAAGGGCTGCGTTTTGAGAAAGGGGTGAAATAGTCTCTAGACACAGAGCTAATTAGGGTGAGTTCTATGCACTTTTGGTAAAAACACGTCTACAAGAAAATTGTTCCAGGTTAAATTTACTATCGAAATATCACATTTTAAAGTAAAAAATATTATTTTACAAAAATATATTCAAAAGAAAAGCAAGAAAAAAACACGAAAGATAGCAATCTTGGTTTATGCCCCATAACTTTTTTCCACTGGGATATAGGAATAGGCATTGCTTCAAAGAAAAAAAGCTTCCATCCTTCCTCTTTAAAATTACGTTTGTAGAAGTCTCTATGGTTTATAGTTTCCAAAATATGATTTTTCAAAGTTCGCCACTCACAGCGATTTTGGCCCATTTTCCTTGTTACTTCTCAAACATTGTTCTGTAACTTTTTTCAGTGTAGCTCCAGGTATATGCAATGTTACATTTAAAAGGAAGAAAAGTAAATTACCTTTAAAATGCTCTATTATAGAAGGCTGCATGACTATTTTTAAGCAAGATATGGTTGTTCAAAATTTTATACTTTTAATGATTTTTGATATATTTTACGATTATTTTTAAATTTCTCATTATAATTTTTTTTATTGTACCTATATTTAAGTATATACATTGTCGAATAAAAAAGAAAACTTATTTTCTTTACTTTAAAATGGTGTATTGTAAAAAAATTTGGGACTATTTTTAAACAAGATATGCTTTTTCAAAATGTAACACACAAATATGCAATAGGTCCCACTAAGTTGGAACCATAATATGGAAAAAATTTTATTGTTAACTTTATGAAAAAAAAAATTATTTATAAAATGCTCTGCTTAGTCTAAAACCTAAAATCCAATCATCAGATATAAAATTTTATCAATAGTGTACGAGGTATGTTAAAAAATATGAATTTCGCTCAAGAGTAAAGTACCTTTATATTTCACAATATTGAAAAGTGTTAACAAGAAAAGTTATTTGGAATTAAAAAGTATATTATAATATGCAATTATATTCTTATTGAAAAAAATAAAAAAAAATTTAAAATATTTCTCAAATTACGGATACCTTTGGGTATCCTACGGATATCTTGTTTAAAAATAGTACTAGAATTTTTTGCAATACACCATTTTAAAGTAAAGAAAATAAGCTTTTTTTATTCCACAATATGTACAAGAAAAAAAGTCTTAATGAGAAATTTAAAAATAATCATTAAAAATATCAAAAATTATTAAAAGTATAAAATCTTGAAAATTGAAATCCCTTTCTACTAAATGTACATTGCATATACCTAGAAATGCGTAGAAAAAAGTTACAGAACAATGTTTGCGAAATAATGGGGAAAATGACCCAAAATCGCTGTGAGTGGCGAACTTTGAAAAGTCATATTTTGGAAACTGTAAATCATAGAGACTTCCACCAAACGTTATTTTAAAGAGAAGGGACGTAAGTTATTTTCGCTGAAGAAATACCCATACCTATATTCCTATAGAAAAAAGTTATGGGGCAAAAAACAAAATTACTTTCTTTCCTGCTTTTTTCTTGTTTTTCTTTTGAATATATTTTTGTAAAAAAAATATTTTTTACTTTAAAATATGATATTTCGATAATAAATTTAACATGGAGCAATTTTCCTGTAGACGTGTTTGTAGAAAAAGTGCATAGAACTCACCCTGTGCCTAGGGACTAATTCACCCCTTTCTCAAAAACGCACCCATGGTGGTTTTTTATGGTGGTTCGTAAACATGAATACTCAAGAAGATTCGATTACTTTAATTAAATTAAATGGTTCACACACGTTGCTATGGAATCCTAGTCATCCCAAATACTTAAATAAAAGTCAGTGGGAAGTTGACTTTTATTGAAGTATTTACGAGAAAAATCACGACATCATTAATAGCGTCGCTAAAAATCTGAAATGATTTTTGAAACATTTGTTTTGATACTAGAAATAAGTATTGCAAGCTGGTGTAAAATTCTCCGGTTGCTAAAAATCTTAATAGAGTATAGAGTAATTAAAACTCGTTCTGTTAGGCTAAGGCTCCACGGGCAACAAATTGACGCTAGCAGTAGCCGTAAAACGAATTTAGGTTCCGCGGAACGGAATAGGAATAGCCGAACTGAACCGAATACAGGACTTGTGCCTTGTGCGTAGTCGGTTCAGTTCGGCTATTCCTATTCCGTTTCTCGGAACCTTAAGTCCGTTTTACGGCTACTGCTAGCGTAAATTTGTCGCCCGTGGAGCCTTAGCCTTACCTACAGTAATGGCTTCTAATTTCTCAGATAATAATAAACACAGATTTTCGAATTCTGGTTTATTCAACTGTGTAAAATTATGCACGGAATTATCACTAGTAATACCACTAGAGGTCAAATTATTTCCGGAAATTTTTTTGAGATAATGAATATTTTGAAAATTTCCCGAGTCGCAGACGAGGGAAATTTTCTAAAAATATTCATGATCAAAAAAAAATTTCCGGATATTAATTTGACTTCGCGTGGTATTCGGTAAGAAAATTCCACACCAAATTTGCATTTGAAAATCCAAAGCTGCATGAACAGATTAATAGCGCGCCATAGCTTTGTCAGCAATTATTTAGGCTTTCAAATTCGTAATTTCTACTCATTGTAGTTGCATGGGAATACCATTTCAAGATAGAAAATAGTATATTCTTCAATTTTACATAAGTTTTGAGTAACTACAATTGATAGAAAAAGATTTTTTGGCGTTTTATTTTAAATTATGTAAACAAATAAAAACCAGTCTGTCAAAAATGTTCTGTTATTGTAAACGTCAAAAAATTTCCACTATAATTCGCTGTTGGGTACCCCACGAGCAAAAAATTTCCGATAAAATACCTCCGTTGCCATGGTGATCTGTCAAAATAACGTATTTTGATTGGTTCAAAATTACAGGTGTGGAATTTTCACAATAACTGTCCTCTAGTAATTTATTTCCGTATTCTTTTGTTTGATCCACATGCTTCTTGGCTTTTTATGTCTGTTTACTTTTATGTAAACAATAAAACGCTAGGAAGACAGCTGCTGCAGTAATAACACGACTGTTCATCTGGAATTGTTTGAGGGAGCTGATGGCTCGTCTTGCCTAGTGAGCCCCGCCTCGATGTTTCCGAAAATCTACGAAGCTGGCTCGCGAGCCATCCTCGGTCGAGCAGCTTGGACGAGACTGGCTCGCGAGCGCGTTCGCCCAGTGGAGACGTGGCTATATGTTTATATTTAGAGGGACCGGAGTTAATCTTCAATAACGCAACTCTGTCTGATATAGGCGTCAATTATATCATTGCTTTTTACTATTATCTCTACGCCATTTCAGTTTCTTATCGTGTATTAGGGTCCTAAGTAAAAATAACGAAAAATCTGAAAGTGCGAACAACTTGTTCAAATAACTTTTTCCGATATCTGTAACGCAAAGCAAAATATCGATAATTTACCGTGTTTTTGGATTCGCAATAGGCTGCGTTTAGAATTAAAAAAATTCAATTGAGTATCTTAAAAAATGTGAACCTTCAACCTGTGGGAACTGCAAAACTTCAAATCTGTATTTGTTTTGATATGCATATCTACTTTCAAAGATGGAATTGTTAACAAATAAACGACACAAACTTTGGTATTACACTTTTACAATAATTATAAAGACTAACTATTTAGACTAACTATTTTTAAAATGATATGAAATTATGAATTGTGATAATATTATAAAATATAAATAAAAATGGTCAAAAAAATGGGGCCTTAAATTACATTTTTTTGACGCATTTTTTTGCTAGTGTAAAGGACACCGCACACATCTTATGGAAAATAAAAAATTTACATGAATAGATTCGTCCTGGAGTTTCAATAATTTGATACCATTGCGCCAACTCTGTATTTTGATTAACAAGAGCGTAAATTGATAAAAATAAATCTAAAATCAAATAGGAATGTACGTATGCCAAAGAGAGAAGAAAGATCTTGTGATTCGCTTACTCTACTTCATAAATATTTCTGAGAAATTGCTATTATGAAAAGTTGTTTGGAAATAAAAACTGTATTCTAATATGCAATTACATCCTTCTAATTGAAAATTTTTTTTTTGAAAAATTATGGATAACTATCATTACTTTTTCAGTTATTTCAATTCTGATAAATCTTTTATTATTAATTTTACGAAAAAAAGTGATTCTTAATAAAAAGTTCTGGATGGTCTAAAACTTAAAATACAACCATCTTATATCAAATTTTATCAATTTTATACGAGGTATGTCAAAAAAGATAAATTTAGATCAAAAGTATAGTTCAGAATATTTCAATTAGAAGGATGTAATTACATACTGAAACATAGTTTTTAATTCTAAATAACTTTTCATAATAACAATTTTCGATATTGTGAAAAATAAACTTATTTTACTCTTGAGCGAAATTCATATTTTTTGGAATACCTCGTATAAAATTGATAAAATTTGACATAATATGGTTGTATTTTAGATTTTAGACCATGCACAACTTTTTATTAAGAATCACTTTTTTTCGTAAAATTAATAATAAAAGAGTTATCTGAAATAAAATAACTGAAAATAATGTTAGTTATCCATATTTCAAAAAAAAAAAAAATTCAATTAGAAGGATGTAATTGCATACTAGAATATAGTTTTTAATTCCAAACAACTTTTCATAATAGTAATTTTCAATATTGTGAAAAATAAAGCTACTTTAGTCTTGAGTGAAATTCAAACTTTTTGACATACCTCGTATAATATTCAAAAAATTTGATATTTGTTGGTTAAATATTAGGTTTTGGACCATGCAGAGCTTTTTATAAAGAATAACTTTTTTTCGTAAAATTAATAATAAAAAAGTTTTCCATATGGATACAACTTACAGGGACATACTGTATATGTGTACATGTCTCTCGTTTTGTGTTTTTTAGCTTGTAGTTTGTATTGAGAAGACTTTTTTGTACTGGGCCTGATGATGAGTCATATATTGCAAGACTCGAAACCGGTTGCCCCACGATTATGTAACAACTAATAAAAATACAAACTAAAGATTGCGAGTATTGACTCAATTACCATATCCAATTGTATAATGGACTCGCATTGGCAACCCTTTCATCAGTTATAGAAACTTATTCCTTTCCGTTATGATGTTTTAGAGATTTTGAATATCTCCTGCTCAGAGCCTATTTTACCACTAGGCCAGTGAGGCACCTGACTCGGGCCCGCATTTTAATGGGGCCCGGAAAGATCATCAAAAAATTTTTATTGCAATAAAAAACAAGATAAATTTTCAAATTTGTCAACTGTGGTCTTAGAACCACATGAGCCACACTTTGAAAATCTTTCTACGTATCATCTACAGTAAAATCAGAGATACATGTGAAGAAGACCAGGATGAAACACAATTTGGCTTCAGAAATTTACTGGGAACCCGGGTCGCACTCTTTGCACTAAATGTATTATTGCAGAAATACCGAGATCAAAGGAAAGACGTATTTGCTGTATTTATTGACTATGAGAAGGCCTTTGATCGAGTACAACATCACAAATTAATTAAAATATTTAAGAATTAAGGAGTTGAGAGTCAAGATGTTCGAATCATAGAAAAATTATACTGGCGTCAAGTCAAACAGCGACAGCTTGCATAAAAAGAAAATCAACAGAAATATGCAAAATACAAAGAGGTGTCAGACAGGGTTGTATACTGTCCCCACTGTTATTCAATTTATATTCAGATAGAATATTTAAGGAAGCGCTCCGTATTTTGGAATGGGGTGTGAAAGTTAATGGAATTCTGATAAATAAAATCAGATATGAAGACGATACAGTTATTTTAAGTAATGATATGGATAGATTACAACACCTTTTACATGCCATTGACACAGTGGGAAGAGAGTTTGGCCTAAACATAAACTGTTCAAAAACAAAATACATGGTATTCAACCGTTTGGCCCATCAAGATTCACAGTTATATGTATGTTGATGGTCATAAATTCAAAGAGTACCCAGTTTTAAATATCTTGGTTGCCATATTACTGAACAACTAGATCCAGATAAAGAGATAAAATGTAGAATCGAGACAGCCCGCACGACATTTTTAAAAATGAGATCATTCTTCTGTAATGATAACTTGCAACTTAAACTTCGAAAGCGCATGATTAAATGTTACATTTGGTCAGTCCTCTTGTATGTTGTCGAAGCATTGACATTAAAAATATCGACCATTAATCGTTTGGGCGCCTTTGAAATGTGAAATGTGGCTGCACAGACGTACACTGAAAATACCACGGAGGGCTACTCTGACAAGTGTGGCAGTCCTTAAGAGAGCAAATGCTGCCCGCAAGCTGCTTGATAACATCAAATATAGAAAGATGGCCTATTTTGGACACGTAGTAAGGGGAGACCGGTATAATATTCTTCAACTTATTATGATGGGTAAAATCGAAGGACGCAGAGGAATTGGTAGAAAGCAGGCCTCTTGGTTGAAGAATATCCGGGAGTGGACAGGAATAAAGAAAGCAGAACAACTATTTAGAATAGCTTGAGACAGAGACAGTTTCGCCATGTTAATCGCCAACGTCAAGAGGACTTGATAGGGCACGTTAAGAAGAAGAAGAAGGTCTTAGAACAATTAAAAAATTTGATATCAATATTAACTAATTAACTTAATTATTATTATTATTAAATTATATTTAGGGGCCCGAAAATTGTGTAGTGCCTCGGGCTTGATTTGAAGTAAAATAGGTTCTGCTCCTACTGTTATTTTTTTCTAATGTATAAATTTCTAACCTTATAATAATTTTTATAAACATTTTATCTCCTTTAATATAAGAGTTTTAAAGTTTTAATGCATAAAATCCGAATCAAAACAACGCAGTTGAGTATACAGTAACTTCCAAGTGTAGGGATTGATTGTTATTCAACTCAGACCCGCTTCCGTCTTACTCTTTCGTTTTTCTAAGTTTGTCAGCATGGCAGCGTTGAAAAGGAAACTTGCGTCAACCAACCGAATGATTGACGTTTTTAAGGAAATTTCCTCTACGTTTTCGGCTGAGAAAATTTATCAAGAACTTCTCCCCGTTTTTCACATTTCTCACTTACAGTTGTCAATTACTTTCACGGTTTCTTCTTCGTCAACCTGGTCACGTCCAAAACCAAATCAAAACTGTATGGAATCGCACGCCGGATTTATATACAAGGTGATTAGGAAAAGATTATTTTATATTTTTTGTTAGGTTTATACAAATATGCACAAAAATATTTGAGAAATGGTTAATAGTCCAGGACGCATCTGTTTTGAGATGGAAGTTGAGAGGTGACTCAAATTTTTTTGCAGAAATTGTTTGAAAATAACTCAAATAATAATATTTGAGTTATCCTCCCACTCAAAATGGTCCGGAACATTGTTTAATTAATCAGAATGTCAAAATATGAAGGAAAAATTCGATTTTTTTATTGGTTTTTTGATTATAACTTCAAAACTGTTCATTTCTGAGAAAAGTTGTACTGACATAAAAGTTGCGTAATTAAATTTCCTACAATACATAATTCATTAAAAATTTAAAAAATGGTCACCCTTGTTGCAAAATAGCAATAATTGCGAAAAAAAACCATACAAAAACAAGTATTCGCATTTTACGTTTTTCAACCATTTATGCTACACTAAGGACCTTCATATTTTACCCAGAAAAACTTTATGATATAGTAAAACAACACTGTAAATTTCATTAAGATTGGTTTAATAGATTTTGCAAAATAAATTTTGCAATCCAAGCTTTCGTAAAAAAATTCATTTTTTTAAATGTTGCAGGACTGAAAATAAAGCAGATAGCAAGTTGAATTTTTTTTGCTTATAGAAGTGTACGGTACCTTTCATTTGCAATTTGCAAAATTAAAATCGATTAGTTACCACGGCGTCAGGAAATTTTTTAAATAAACATTAATTTTTGGTGCTACGCGCAGAACAGCGGTGTTAGATTCACTCAAGTTGATTTCCACCAAAATTTCTTCCAATCTTTATCTAATATATTATTTTCTTACTCTATATTTTGTTGTATTTTAATATTTTAATTCTAGTAATTTTAATAATAGTTAATTTAAAATATTGTTTAAACAATTGCATATGTTTAAAAATAATAAACTTTTATTCTCTAATTTAAAATATATGAACAAAGAAAGTTTTTGCTAAAAAAAGTGTTATTTCAAAGGATAGAGTATGTGTTTTTATTTTGCAATAAACAAATTTATTAATTTATATCGAAATGTAATAAAAATTAAAATGTATCAATCATTATCAAAGGTCATTGGAATGCCCAATCAGAGCAAACTATCCGCTGTCCTGCGCGTAGCACCAATAATTAATGTTTATTTAAAAAAACTCCTGACGCCGTGGTAGTTAATCGATTTTAGTCTTGCAAATTGCAAATGAAAGGTGCAGTACACTTCTATAAGCAAAAAAAAAATTCAACTTGCTATCTGCTTTATTTTCAGTCCTGTAACATTTCGAAAAAATGAATTTCTTTTGCGAAAGCTGGATTGCAAAATTTATTTTGCAAAATCTATTAAACTGATCTTTATGAAATTTACAGTATTGTTTTACTGTATCATAAAGTTTTTCTAGGTGAAATATGAAGGTCCTAAGTGTAGCATAAATGGTTGAAAAACGTAAAATGCGAATACTTGCTTTTGTATGATTTTTTCGCAAATATTGCTATTTTGCAACAAGGGCGACTATTTTTTAAATTTTTAACCAATTCTATATTATAGAAAATTTAATTATACAACTTTTATGTCAGTAAAACTTTTTTCGAAAATGAATACTTTTAAAGTTATAATGAAAAAACGAAGAAAAAAATCGAATTTTTCCTTCATTTTTTTAAATTTTGATTATTTAAACAATGTTCCGGACCTTTCTGAGAGGGAGGATAACTCAAATATTATTATTTGAGTTATTTTCAAGCAATTTCTGCAAAAAATTTTGAGTCACCTCTCAACGTCCAAATGTACTAATATTTTTACAGATGCGCCCTGGTCTATAATGGAACTGGTAGAAATTAAATTAGAATAAAGCATAAAAAATTGAGTTTTAGATATTAAAGAACTGACATTATTTTGAGCTGACATCACAAAGAAGAGCTAAAATAATAGGTTGGTTCCAACTAGCGGCATTAACCATTAGGCAAAGTAGGCAGTTGCCTAGGGGCCTCGGCTCTAAAGGGGGCCTCGCATGGCCCAAAACGAAAAAATAATAATTAGAATTAAATATAAACTATAAATCGTATTACGTTAAGAAATTCAATTATCACACAAAATACCATAAAAGTGATGGTGGACGTATAAAACTATACTCCATCTAATTTACTTACCATTGCACGTCATCCGCGTCATAGCCCGTGACGTCACATGATACCAACACGAAATATTTAGGCGGTAGGTGTGTTCTTTTTTAGAATCACTTTAGTACACTGGCATTACAGCCACTAGACATATTTTATTATATACGCGTAGAAATTTTTGTAATTGGGCAACATTGTCAACTTGATCTCTAACGTAGATATTGACGTGCAACGGTAAGTAAAACAGACGGACTGTACATAACAATGCATACTTTTGTTCACATAGAAAGCCTATGTTGTGAGAATAAGTCGCTAATGTAGAAGCCGTTTGGTAGAAGTAACAGTACTACGGTTTCCCTCCCTACCCTCTCCACCACTACCCATGCCTTTCGCTCTAGTTTCCCGCGGAATTTATCATTTAGCCCCTTATTTCTTCTTAGTTTGGTTTTGTTCTTTGGAAGAGAATGACTGTTGTCGTGTAGTTAGGTGCAGTAGTTGATCAATTAGTAAGTAAAGTACCCACCGTTGGGAATTTATAATCAAATGCTTAAATGAAACTCCACTAAGCGATCCCATTCGCCACGATCTAGTCCTTAAAAGAACAAGTAGCACTAGATGGAGTGCAAGGGCTGATGCAACAAGAGGTCTAAAGGTCGCACAACGCATTCAAATCTGCTCTTCATACTCTTGCTGAAGACTATAATCAGAAAGTTAAAACAGTTCGTGAGGCTAAGTGTTTGTTAAAATAAATGTCAAAAAAAGAAACACTCATATTAAATGAGTTTTGGGCAACAAATTCTAGAACGCATCAACGTTGAAAGTAAATCATTACAGAGAGAAGAGATTAAACTTCAAACTGCAGTCCAGCTTCTACAATCATTTTTAGAGTTCTTAAAATCCCAAAGAGATAATTTTTGCTTACTACGAGCAGAAGGCCTGCGATCTGCAATACTCTTAATATTTAATAAGTTTATCTACAGGGTGGAGAACATTTAAAGGTTGAGACGTATCTACCAATTTTGGATAAGCTAATTACTGAGTTGAGTCGTCGCGTCGGTTGACAGCGTACGAGTCAGTGAACTCAGTGTTTTGATGTTTTGTGTATTTTTCCAAAACTGAGCGATACTCAAATAAAGAAGTGTGTTTCAAATCTACATGAAAACTATCCTGATGATACTCATCCTGAAATTGAAAATGAACTAGTACAGTCAAATATTTCATTGCCCAGCTTCAAGACTTGTAGGGAAAACAATATATTCCTGCTTCACTCATGAGAACAAACTCGAATCGACGTTTCCAAATGTGTCAGTAGCTTTTAAGACTTATCTTACGCTAATGATTCCAAATGCAACAGGCGAACGGTCATTTTCAAAAATAAAAATTATTAAAAACTGTCACCGATACTTCTAATATCTATGGAATACCGCTAGGAGATGAAGAAGTTTTCCGTGGTTTTGGAGGGAGAACGTTTCTTAAGGGGCCTTATAGCTTGGGTAGCCTTGGGCCCCATGATTCTTAATCCGGCACTGGTCAAATCATTCAGAAACTATCAGCGAATAGTCGACCAGCGCGAGAAGAGGGGATAGTTTTGTTGACTGTATGTATTATAATGGGTGCGTTCGGACGACCATAGCGGCTGTCAGCAGAAATCGGCTGAGTGGTTGGATCCAGCCGTGATAGGGAAAGCTTAGTAAATCTCTCAGCGGCTGACTTCCAGCGGTGACGTCTGACAGCTACTGCTGGCTCAGCTGTCCAGCCGCTGTGGTCGTCCGAACGCACCCAATATGTTCTTGCACTGGCCCACTGTTTGCTGACGATTTCTGAATAGTTTGATTGTTGGTTGGACCAGACCTCATGTCACGTCACACTGACTGACTTACACCACATTTGTCTGTTTTCAAGTTTTTAAACTAAATAACTACAACAAAGGGACCGCAGACGTTCGGAAACAATTAGCGTCTCTTTGCAAAGACAATGACGTCGACTTTGCAAAGTAACAAGACACTTACTCAACACACACACTACATATTACTCCCCTGACTTAGTAATAAGTTATACAATTACGTGGCTAAAGGTTCTAGTTCTAAACCAAAGCCAGAATCAGAGAAAAAAAACTACAACAATATGAATGAATATGATAAAAACGAAAACAAGGACACTAACCTAAGAATGTATGAGAAACAGCTGGAGTTTAGAGATCACCACAAATTCTTGGGTTTAATCTTCGATTCAAAGTTAACATGGAAAAATCACATCTCACAACTTATCCTTTCCTGTTATAAAAGGTTAAATGTATTAAGATCTCTCTGTAATAAAAACTGGGGTTCAGACCAATCCACTCTACTCTTCCTGTAAAAATCTTTAATACGTTCTAAGCTAGATTATGGAGCAATTGCCTATTCCACTGCTAATCAATCTCTACTCAAATCATTGGATATTATTCATAATAAAAGTCTTAGATTAATCTTAGGGGCTTTCCCAACTACACATGTACCCAGAATTTATGCTCTTTTAGGAGAACCATCGCTACATCACCGCCGCATGTACCTCGCTCTATCTATTTAATATGTAAACATGTTCCAAGATATTCGCTATACTAAAAAACCGTATTACGAAAGAATTAAATCCATACTTCAAAACCTAAACATTAATTTTCCGGAGGTTTTCTCCTCGGATATTAAATACCTCGAGCCTTGGCTGATCGATTTACCAACCTGTGATGCATATCTGGAGTATTTCGATAAATCTAATACACACCATTCTCTGATTCGGTCCAAGTTCGAGGCCCTCTTAAAAAGGTACCCCGACTACCATAAAATCTACACAGATGCATCTAAATTCGAAGACAGAGTATCTTCAATCGTTTCTTCAGAAAAAATCTTCTTTTCCTTTTACCCCCAGCATGTAGCACATATTCAGCTGAACTCTACGCCATGTACCGTGCGGTGAAACTTCTTAACGAGTTTACACTCACAAAAGCCCTGATCATAACATATTCCCTTAACTCTCTAAACTCATTAAAACACATTTTTCCGAAACATCCTTTTGAAAAGTTGCTAAAATACCAGCTGTCCCAAGCTCTTGAACATGGAAGAAGCGTCCATTTTTTATGGACAGGACCGCACGAGAGGCAATTTTAAGTGATTTTTCGGAGCCGATAGGCAAGTGTGTTTCCAGTGACTTAAAGGTTTATTTTAAAAATAAAGTGTTGTGTTTGTGGCGAAATGAGTGGTCTCAAAATAATTCTAAGCTGAATAAAATCAAAAATAATGTGTCTCAGTGGATTCCATCGTCGCGCAATAGACGAGAACAAATTGCGGTTGCGCGTTTACGTCTAGGACATACCAGGTTAACGCACTCTTACCTTTTCACAAAGAATAGTCCATCTATATGTGATCAGTGTAACGTCCAATTAACAGTCGAACACTTTTTAATAAGTTATAGAAAACATGACCAAGAAAGAGAGTGCTTCAATATCCCAAACGCTCTACCAGAGGCTCTAGGTCAAAACTGTTCCTATGACAATATAGTTAATTATCTAAGGTCCATAAACATTTTGTACAATCTGTAGTTGTTTACTTTTTTTATTTATATTTTGTTCCGTCGCTAATAATCTTTTGGTGGATGCGACTTCTTTTTCTAATAAAAAAAAACAAAACAAGGACAAACACGGACGACCCCAAACGTATAACTTTAAATGACAATGAGAATAAGTTCAAGAATATATCTACCTAGACCAAATACTGAAACTTAAAGAAAACCAAAGTGCGGAAATCATGAGAAAGCAGGACTGGCATCTGCAGGATTTGGAAAACTCATTTGAATATTTAAGAACCAACTGCAAAATACTTCAATACTTGAGGAGCAAAGTATTCAGCCAGTGCATCGTTCCTATCATAACATATGGACTCTTCTGGACCCTCTTCTTCTTTTAGTATCCTGTCCGATTATCGAACGATCATACTGGCAATAATAACTTTGTTTACGGCAGCTCTAAACAGATTAGCGGTGGTCTCTTGATAGCACTCCCGGACATTTGTTCTTCTTCGGTCTGGACTTCTTCTTCCGGCGATCTTGCCCAGTATTATGAGGTGTAGAAGATTATACCTCTCTGGATGTCTCATTACATGGCGGCAATATTGTAACTTTCGAATTTTTATTGTTTTTAAAAGGTATATTTGTTAAAATCCCTATACAGGGCTACATCAAAGACAGAACTAGTTTTCGATCGGTTGACCGATCATCATCAGTGCAATCTTAGAATCTACATGCAAGCCACCAAAGTAAAAATAACAGGGTAAAAACCCTTTACAATTGATCCGTCATCGGAACATATGACAAAGATGTGAATTATAACATGGATGATTAAGATACCCAATGTTTTTCGCCCGAGGTACCAATGAGCTCTATTCACATCATGACTGTACGGAAGCAAGTGACTTTGACTTGCTTCCGTACAGTCATGATGTGAACTTGTCAGATAGAGCTCATTGGTACCTCGGGCGAAAAACATTGGATATCTTAATCATCCATGTTATAATTCACATCTTTGTCATATGTTCCGATGACAGATCAATTGTAAAGGGTTTTTACCCTGTTATTTTTACTTTGGTGGCTTGCATGTAGATTCTAAGATTGCACTGATGATGATCGGTCAACCGATCGAAAACTAGTTCTGTCTTTGATGTAGCCCTGTATAGGGATTTTAACAAATATACCTTTTATAAAGGATTTTATGTTTTTGTAATGGTATACAGCCAACTACAGGAAATTTTTCCTCGTGGATTTATTGTTTTTGTTATTTCTTATTCATTTGATGTAACACTATTTCATTTCATATTCAATCAACTTAACTCATCCGTACTATTCGTCGATAGATCCACTTCTCGAAGGTCTCCAATATTTTCATCAGTATCTCTGTAAGGGTCCAGCTCTCCATGCCATACAGCAATGTGGAGAATATGTAGCAGCGTATTATTAATCTGATTTTAAGATTTAACGTGACGTTCCTTTTAATAAGAATTTTCTTTAGTTTGTAGAAGGCGGCTCTGGTTTTTCAAAGGGTATTATTATTTTCTGGACCCTAACCAAGGCAAATATGAATAAACTAGCCACATCTGAAAGGGAAATGGAAAGAGCAATGTTAGATATACGACTGTCAGATAGAAAGAGGACCAACTGGGATAGATCAAAAATAAAAGTAAACGATATCTCAAAAATTGCCAAACTCAAATGGCGCTTCGTAAGCTACGCTGTTATCAGTGGCGTACTGAGCATGGTTCCGCGGGTTCCGCGGAAGCAGGGCCCGGTCCCCGCAAGGGCCCGCTCTAACGTTCTTTTTGCTTCTTTTGTTTCTAATTTTATTGGGACATTTTGAACTACAAGTACACACTAAGAAATTTAACTGGGTCATAAAAATATTTCCAATACAATAGGCTCGATACTCGTGTTTATTTTTTATAGTCGTATTAATACATAACTGAATTTAAATTCTAAACATAGACAATATGGAGTGGTATGGATAATAAGAATAAATATAGACACTAATTTCTTTTTAAGAAAATCTCGTCGTTTGATACAAGATATCAACCCCACCGTTATCCGAGGTCTTTTTTGTAATTTTTTATTTAACCCGGCACCTGCCACGTGGCTTTGCAAGGCGTCAACTGCCAGGTGGGGTGCTCACAGCACCCCTTTAAAATTTTCTGTGGTCTTCTTGTTTATGAACAAAATAATGTGTTGTGTAGCACAAGAATATAAAAACAACATGTTTTATTAACTTAGTAGCTACTAATATATTATAAAAGTTTAAAAAATGAAATTAAAAAGGTGTTATAAGCAAATTAGCAAGTACCAAGCCATAATAAATGAAGTGAATTAAAATATCTAAAAAAATTAAGATTTATTGAGTATAGAGTCTATATTAATAATTTAAATCAATTATTGCAATACAAAATGTAAATTTAATTTGACCTGTTTATCAAAAACAAAAAAAATTTTTAAACTTAAACTGTCAGATGATGACATCCCAATTCGACTTTAGAGCTACAAAATCAGAATGACACTAAGTAACCACTTCAAACCCAAACAGATCTATGCTATATAATATTATAGAAAGCTACTATGATGTACAGCACGGTTACCAAACTTGAAATACCATGCAAATATTTGATGAAAATGAGAAACGAGACAACAAAATGAGACACTAAGTAACCACTTCAAACCCAAACAGATCTATGCTATATAATATTATAGAAAGCTACTATGATGTACAGCACGGTTACCAAACTTGAAATACCATGCAAATATTTGATGAAAATGTGTTATGGGGTGCTGGTAGCACCCCACGTGGCAGGTGCCGGGTTAAGCGTTTCATATCCATAGAGGTTTTTATGTAATTATTTAACTTATTTATAGTAGGGGAGCGAAGTATGCTAAATGTGCAGTCACTCGAGCACTTTGGGGACCTATTGGGTTGTGAAGAGTAGATCCAAAAACCAAAAAAAGTTAGGTAAAATTTTCCATTTTAGTGGGGACTTTCCATTTTTAATTTAATTTTCCATTTCCAACGATCGTTTTTTTAGAATATAGCGCCATCTATCCATAATTCGAAAAAATGTTTCGAATAAAAGTTGCTTATTTTTACGTAAAGAATCCAAATCTGGATAAAAATTTGGGGCTCTTATTTAAGATTTTTAAGTATCCCCCCACCCCACCTCTGTGGGGGTCGTGTTTGGTACCATTCGATAGATTTTTCAAAAATATTGATTAAGTATATTTTGCAATTTTTCGATCTAATGTTTATTTTGCGAAATATCGCGGGATTTGGAATTAAAATTTTAAATTTACCCCCCACCCCTCTCCGTGGAGGTCATGTTTGGTATCATTCGATAGATTTTTAAAAAATATTGAACACGTATTTTTTAATTTTTCGATCTAACTTTACTTTCGCTAATTATTCCCTTTTTTTTTGTAAAACTTTTTGTTGTTCTGAAGCTATTTCCTTGTGGCATTTTTATAATTAACTATTTTCTATGGGAAATAAGCCACAATTTTACTAAAAAAATGAATTTATTAACGTTTCGTAAAACTTTTTAACTCACCCATTTCCTTTTTTGAAATAGATCCAGATTTTTGAAATATGCACTTTTTTCCATGTCCTTAACTTACCTTATCTTAATCTGACAATTTCGAGTATTTTTAAGAATAGATTTTTTTTTCGGGCCTCCCCTAACGAACGCCCCTGTGTTAAGAGCCAATATAAATATGGTAGAGGTACATCTGCAGGGCACCAGGTTTCTCCCCATATGATAATCTGACGCGCTCGAGTAACTGCAAAAATCCCCGCTTGGGCTCCCCTACCATTATAAATGTATGCAATTTGAGAATATTTTTTGTTGATATAACTTCCATTCCAATCATCATTTTTAAAAACTGTTTTAGTTTTCCGATATTAAGGTTTTTAAATTATGACTGGCGATTTCGATGTAGACAATTTTTGAGTTTCATTATTTTAAAAACGGTTGGCGTAAAGTTATCAGTCATGTCAGTATGAAAAACGATGGGATTAATATTAACTTACTGTTTTTAGTCCATTATTTTTTAAAATAGTCAAAGTAAGTTACGATCAAAATAATGTTGGTATCTTTATTTGTAAAAAAAAAATCGTGATAAAAAAATCGTAAAACTAATTAGCATCCGAAATGAAATTAATCGTTACCGCTTTACAAATTACTTTACTTATGCATTCATTGTATTATTTATAAGATCTGTAATATTCGTTGGTTCAAAGTGCTTATTTTAAAAAAAAAACTGTCGTTAAATGGGCTTAAACGAGAATGTTATAAGCATTATAGATCAAAAGAACGACGTTGAAACTCCACCTTATAACACTGGAGACCTTACAAGGGTAGACGATTAAGAGGAAGAGTATATGAGATGGATAGATGACATTAAAAAAATACCAGGAATAAACTGGAAGTATGTTGCTCAGGATAGAGTTCAATGGAAGGACTTGGGAAAGGCATATGTCCCAAAATCGACGATAGAAGTCTAAGAAAAAATATTTGATATTATTTCGTTTACCTACTTAAACATTAACCATGTAAGAAACTATCAAATTAATGAGTATCATGTGTTTTTATAATCTAGTGACTTTACTGTAGTGTGTAGTGTCAAATATTAAGCAAAAAGTTTATGCAAAGAACTTTTAAGATATTCAATAGCTTCTGAAATCCACTAATATGAAAAAAAAACTATAATATTATAAACTAGTGTTATAATCATAAAGGCTAGTGCAAAATCTCGTTTAAAATTTTGCGCTTTTTACCAGTAAATTCAACATCTCACATCTGATAATGACACTTAAAATAATCTCATACACCCACACAGACATACAGGTTGCTTTGTTATCCTAACTACGCTTTATCTGGGGTTGAAAAGGATATAAGACATATCTCCACCTTACACACAAGTCGGTTCAGGGACGCGGCTTAAAAGATGGGGGAGAAAACTGTTCTTGATACCATTACCGAGGTTTCGGAACTTTTGAGATTAAGTCGTTCCACGGAGTTTCTCATTTACAATGGTTAACTGCGTATCTCGGAAATTATATCAAACGGTGTCAACCATTTTCCAGAAGAAGTTTAATGAATAAATTATAAATATGTACAAAATGGTTAACGTAAGGTAAATATGCAAACTTATTATTTTTTACAGGAATGTTTAAGCTAAGGACACATTATTAACACGCGTCGTGTTAACACTTGTCAACACGGCACGTCAGAATGCGACATATCAGATAGGCCGGACACATATCTGTTGCAAAACGTGTGTTATGCACGTATGCCGTTACGGGCTGTCCGTTTACCACTTGTCCTGTTACGAATTGTCGCGTTACGAGATGTCTAGTTACGAAATTAATACATTCTTTTTTTTTGCGTCAATTAATTTAATTCAAAAATTATTTTTTGGTCACCCTGTATAAATAATGATGTTAATGTCTATATTACTGAATAGAGAATTGAACAATCTTTCAAATGAGCTACCAAAAGCCACCTATTTCCATTTAAAAAATGATCGATTACGTCATCACGCCCAGATGGATGACGTCATTAGTATGATGTATATTCCAAAACATTATAATTTAAACAGATGAAATAGAGAATGTGGAAAAATCCCCTTACGAACAATTCACACATCCACCATTTCGGGCTGGGAAAATTTTTTTAAATAGAATCAAAGATCCAAACACCAGTTCTTAGAAATGTGTTTCGCCCTCTTGGGCTCATCAGTAAAGATGAGAGGTTGAATATCTTTAGACACATTCCAATAAAAAAAAAACAACATTCGAGACGTAGACATAGCAGGAGCGTAAATCTACGGCAAATCTGACACTGACAATGACAGTCTCAAGTTTTAATTCCCTAATTACTTAAAGTAAGTAAAATATATGTTTAAAAACAAAAGATGTAGATCTTTGAAACACACTCAGTGATCAAAAGATCCAAGGTTAATGGTTTAACGACCACTCGTACCAAATCAAACAGATGAAATAGAGAATGTGGAAAAATCCCCTTACGAACCATTCACACATCCACCATTTCGGGCTGAGAAAAATTTTTTGAATAGAATCAAAGATCCAAATCTTTGATTCTATTCAAAAAATTTTTCCCAGCCCGAAATGGTGGACGTGTGAATTGTTCGTAAGGGGATTTTTCCACATTCTCTATTTCATCTTTGATTCTATTCAAAAAAAGAATGTGTGTGTACTTTGTACGCACGTAAGAAGTTATACTTCTATTATATGATTTAAACGAAATTAATATACTTTTTATTTATATTTTGTTTAAATATTAAACTAATTTATACTTACTACTTCTCAAACATTTTTATTAGAACAGTGCCAAAAATTAAAATAATAAAAGAATAAAACACACACAAACACATTAAACAAGCCACAAATGATGTCTGAACATTAATTGTCGAAAATTTTTTTAACTAAATACGTATTTTCTGAAAATACAATTATATAATAAATATACTTACAATCAAAAAATGTATTAAAAAAAAACAAAAAAGAAAGTTTCTATTGGGACTCGAACCAGCGCTGATAAGAGCGGTTGATATTGGAATTCATTCGCCTTCTCCGCTTAGCCACGGACACTATGTGTCATTATTTACGAAGATCGACTAACTAAACGGATTAAACTTGTGATATTTTGATATTTTGAAAATTGATCAAATTATTTTAATTTTGAATTGAAATGATTTAGAATTGAAAAAATACAATAAAACATAGAGTAAAAAAACAATATATTAGGTGAATATTGATAGAAATTTTGATGGTAATCAAATTATATAAATAAAAGTATTACATACTATGTATTTTGGCAGATCAAATAGGTAGGTTTATACGCATGATACATTAACAATTATTACGTACCTGTTGCTTTTAAAAACTATTTAAAAGTCACTACAATATTATAAACTTTTTTGTTTCTGTCCTCACAACAATAAAACTAATATATTATACATTTGTTTACCTTTACCTTTACCTCCAAATCACAGCTGCCATATCGGATAATTTTTGACATGTCATTTGAACATCCAATCAGAACAAAGTTATAATGCGCATGCGCCGGGCTGATAGGTTTTAACATATAAAAAAATCACCCTCTATCGCCGGTAAAGAAGTATAACTTCAAAAATTTTTCCCAGCCCGAAATGGTGGATGTGTGAATTGTTCGTAAGGGGATTTTTCCACATTCTCTATTTCATCTGTTTGATTTCGTACGAGTGGTCGTTAAACCATTAACCTTGGATCTTTTGATCACTGAGTGTGTTTCAAAGATCTACATCTTGTTTTTAAAATTATAATTTAAAAATAAAAATCGACCTGCGCTTTGTATTCTAATTGAAAAATAAGATTGTTTTGCTTCGCATTGCAACTAAATAAAAATGGAATTTTTATTTTATTTTTATATTGATCGTTACTTCTTTGAGTAACTAGGTCCATTTTCTGTTGGAATTTACCAGCTGAACAGACGGGGTTGTGAATTGTAAGTTTTTGAATTCCCTCTTGTCTTCTTCGCTTCAGCATCCATCTGGCTTGCAAATTTTAGAAGCCTTGGAGGTGTTACCAAGAAAATGGGCCAATAAGTTTTCAACTTAAAAATCTTTTAGTAATATTTTAATATTTTTAAATATTATTAATATTGCTATTAGGATTGAAAACTACTTCATCTTTCAATTGCCAGATGACGCTAGTCACCTAGTCCATTCACGTCAGTTGCGGTGTGGGGGATAAACTCTCGGTTTGGATGGAGTAGCAGGCCTACGTTCTCTCCGATGAGACTCCAACAAGAGTCGAAAATCGTCGATAAAGAGGGCTGGACTGCGCTCCGTATTCTAATTGAAAAATAAGATTGTTTTGCCTTCGCATTGCAACTGAATAAAAATGGAATTATTATTTTATTTTTAAAAATCGACCTATTTCGGGATTTATTTCCAAAGTCGTCCATTTTAGAGAAAATGAATTTATTCCATAATTTTGCCCCTCTCTCTAGGGAGCGTTCAAGTATTACGTAACGCGATTTTTAAAGATTTTTGAGCCCCCCTCCCCCCTACGTAACGCACTGTAATGGGCGTTTAACTATTACGTAACGCAATTTTTAAAGATTTTTTACCCCAACCTGCGTTACGTAATACTTGAACGGTCCCCTATTTACTAGTGTTAAATTAATATCTTAAAATAATCCTTGGTGTGGCTCTGTTCTTCATAATAAAAAGAATAGTAAGTCATAATCACCATAGAAAAACTATTTATAGACATTAAATATGACACAAATATAGAAGTTTCGTGTTCATAAACGCGTTATGCTATATTTTGTCTATCGCCATAAAACAAAGTGCAACATCCAAACAAATAAAAGGGACAATTTATAAAGACCGCTCGGGGTTGACGTCGTGCCTTTTTATCCAGTAAATATTCTAAAGTACTGGACTAGACACTTCGGTTGATTTGTAGAGAAAAGGAAAAGGAATAAGAACGGGAAGATGTCCCTTGTCCCTTATATATAGACTTCCAGCTCACAATCACACTGTTACAAAGGGATTCTCAATAATGGAATTTTTCTACAGCTACAGCTCGAAAATACTTAACGAAAGAATGTAGGGTGTGACGCCTATTTCTAAAGCCCGACAATAAAAAATCAATCTTTTATTTACGCACTTGATGGATGTATTTGGACGGTTTATGAAAAGGAAAATTGCAACAAGAAGCCTAATGAAAATATCTATATAAAGAGCTAGAGACAAGATAACGAGTTACTGCACAAGACTTTATTGGTAACAAAAAACGTTAACATCAAGAAGAGGTATCATAACGTAATATTGAAGCAAATACCTTTGTTGAATATTGGTATATATAGGGAGTTTCATTAATGTCCAATCTCTGAGTTGTAGATTCTAGACCTCAAAATATTAAGATTCAACCCAAATCACTTAAATAAAGTATGGCCCCTTACTGAGTTACAGGGTGTTTTATTTAAAAATTTAAAAACTATTTTTACCCAGTACTTTAAACCTATTTGACGTATCCTTATTATACTTGGCAGAAAGTGTGGCTACTGTACATGTACAGGTACACGTACACCCTATTAAATTATGCTAAATAAACGTTTCTAGCTACTACCACAGTCGTACGACATTGGATAGTGAATGGTTGACGCTTTCCAAATTCTACGCCATTGGGGGAATTACTATTTTAGCGCAATTTTTCGATTCTCCAATATTTTCAATGTAAATAATACATATACTCTTCATTGGTAACACTAGTCATTAGTTTTCGAGATATTTGAAGTTAAAAATGATACGGCACAGTTATTTTGATTAACTTATGGTATGATTCATATATGATTAATATTTTTAAAAATTATTTGTACCCATTACTTTAAAACTATTTGACGTATCCATACGTTATCATACTTGGCAGAAAGTGTAGATACTGTACACCCTACTAAATTATGTTAAATAATCGTTTCTGGCTACTACCAGAGGCGTACGACAGGGGAAATTGACTGGTTGACCCTTCCCAAATTCTACGCCACTGACAGAATAGCTATTTTAGTGTAACGTTTAGATTTTTCAATACTTTTTATTTAAATAATATACTCTTCATTTGTAACTATAAAATCATTAGTCTTCGAGATATTTGAAGTTAAGAATGAAGCGACACAATAGGTACATTAATCAAAATAACTGTGCCGTTTCAAATTTAACTTCAAATATCTGGAAAACTAATGGCTTTATCGTTACCAATGAAGAGTATACTATTTACATATAGAAAGTATTGGAGCATCGGAAAATTGCGCTAAAATAGTAACTCCCCCCGTGGAGTAGAATTTGGAAAGGGGTAACCATTCACTATCCCTTGTCGTAAGCCTCTGGTAGTAGCTAGAAACGTTTATTTATCATAATTTAATAGGGGGTACAGTAGCCACACTTTCTGTCAAGTATGATAAGGAGACGCCAAATAGTTTTAAAGCACTGGGTAAAAATAGTTTTTAAATTTTTAAATAAAACACCCTGTAGCTCAGTAACGAGCCATATATTATTTAAGTGATTTGGGTTAAATCTTAATATTTCGAAGTCTAAAATCTACAACTCTACATTCTTAATGATACATCCTGTATATGAATTTATTAAAATTCTTTAAAAATCATCAAAAAGATAATGGTAAATCACAAAACGTTTTCGGTTAAAACTGATCATCTTCAGTGTGAAACGTCCAGTGTACAGGTAGTTGACACCAGCTACGTTGAAGGTCTGAAAACCTTTCAGTTATGTACACTATTAAAATATATAACATTACAAAAATAATGCGACATTAAGTCGATGGATTAAGATTTTGGTACAACATGTGGATGTATTTCATTCCTACTCGAATGAGGCACGTGTTGCTTTGGTGAGAGGCAACGACCAACGTTGTGACCAACTCAGCTGTGATTTCTCGAAGTCTCTGTGCTTGATGTATGTTTCATGCTCGTTTACCCTGACACTTGATAGTCTTGCAGTTTCTCCCTCGTAAAAATTGTTGCATTCACAGAGTGTTTTATAGATGCAGTTTTGGATCTTTCTTGTGTGTTATTGGGTTTCGGTTTGGACAGCAAGCATTCTACTTAGAAAAGAAAGAGTGTAGCAACCCCATCAGTAAAATGTAGCAATTTTTGGATGCGAATACTAAAAAGAGAAGTCATTAACAAGAACATGCCAACAATATCGAAGTAAAGAAAGTCAGAGAACAAGTCAGCTACAATCTCATACACAATACATAATGCCACACACAATATACGAACACACATCTGTGTACAAAATTTTAAAAAACTTAAGTCTTCATCAGTACGATATAACCAAGTTAGACTAGGAGCATATTAACTTGAGAAAGGATCACTACAGGAGTAATGCGACTAGTTTGTGACAATAATGTTAAAAAACCTCAAAGACCCATGGCAACAACTAACACATCCACAGGAGGACACTACAACTACCTGAGGAGAGGAATGGCAAGCGCTTAAAATATTCACAACAAATAGAAACATCGTTTCTACTTGTTTTAAACGTTTGGCATTCCACAAAAAATTAAAGTACCTAGGAAATACCTTATCGCCTGAATTCCTTGTAATTAAAGAATTGTGTCAGATATGTTGTCTCTCTTTGGTTCTGATTAAAACATATCTAAATATGATAAAGTTGAGACGAAACTGCTGTGGAATGGGTGTATAATTGAATAATGTGTACTTTTACAATCGAATAAAGTGCACCCTTCTTTTTGCTGATGATCAAGTGGTTATAGCCCAGGTCAAAGATGACCTACAACTTATGACTAAGAGCGTATTTAAAAAATATAAATAATGGGGTCTATACGTGAACTGATCAAAAACACAATTATTGTGCATTGGGAACTAAACAGGAATCCTGCTCATATATCAGAAGTCTCTGATTAGTTCTTGTAGGGAGTACACATATTATCATCATCATTAGCTCTAAAACACATGGTGGGTCTTGGCGTGTTCTAGAATTAGCTACCATTCCTTTCTATCTTTTCTATCTTTCTATCTATCTCTCGCCTTGGTTGTCCAATTTCGAGTACACATCTTAAGGCACAACAATTACCCATAGGGGTCGAATTGAATAGAAAATAGAAGAAAGCCTAATAAAAGAGAAAAATGTTATAGGATGTCTGAATTCAGTAGTGTGGTCCAAAAATATATCTCGAGGAACAAAACACCTGCTCTTTATCTTAAGTTTAAGTATGCGAAGCATGGCAGCTAAACATATCCTTAGAACGTCGCTTATTGTCGTTACAAATGAACTGCTTTATTTCATGTCTGAAAAATATATCCAACGTCCAAAGACTACAAAATATAAGTCCTATTATTACAACTATTATTGAAGAAACTGAAGGCAGACAATTTATTTGATATGTCCATCCACCGTGTCAAGAATGGATGATAGACAACTTCCGAAACAAATAATAAAATGAGTTTCAGCTGAAAAAAGGAAAAGAGGAAAACCAATACTGACATGGTTAGATCAATCACCATTTTTCAGATATAGTATATAGCATGCCAGCTTTCTTACCTTTGTGGGCCATGTCGTCTACAGAGGTTATACCGGATGGCCATGGTGCCACCGCGGCTCCCAGTTGCTGTGCAGGAAGAATGTTGGTGAAATATTGGTCTTGGACAAATTATCGGCGACCTACAACAAAAAATACAAATGTAAGTATGTGTTCACTTTTTCGCATGCAAAAAATAATCTTATATTTCCTCATCCTCAATTTCCGATATATCCTTAATTTTAAACTATTCCTTAATCCAACCCTTACTAATATCATACTACTGACTCCACCCCACTCCATACCTATTTAGGTACAGACATTATGTTTAGACATAGCAACAGGACTCTCTCTCTCTCTCTTGTGTCGAACACCGCTGGTGACAGTTCTCTTTTCTCTTCACTGCATACTTCACTTGAAGGTAAAATGCGCAAACCTTTTTCTGGGATCAATCTCAGTACGCGAACAAACCTTCTCTTAATTGTTGATCAGCAAAGGCAACATAAGTGCAAGTATATCTCTCTCTTGTGATAGCTTTCGTTCGCAACACATCTCTCCAATATACGACGATAATCCGTTAATCCGCTAAACACAGTTAAACCTCGTACGATAAGGCTTCGTACAAATACAGGCGGATAAGCCGCGATTAACCAGTTTAAACGCTGGTAAGCTATGGCAACGCGGTTGCATATTATACATGTACTATATGATGAACGGTTGCATTTGTTTCTATGTTAACTTGAACCGTGGCGGTTGGGTTTTTCAGGTAAACCGCGACGTCGACGTTGGCAAACCGCTCTCATATGAACTAAGGGCTTGTCCATATGAGGGCGGTTTGCCAACGTCGACTGCGCGGTTTACCTGTTTAAACGCTGGTAAACTGGCGGTTGCATATGTACGATGTTGAGCATTTGTTTCTATGTTAACTTGAACCGCGGCGGTTGGGTTTGTCAGGTAAACCGCGACGTCGACGTTGGAAAACCGCTCTCATATAAACTACGGGCTTGCCCATATGAGGGCGGTTTGCCAACGTCGACTGCGCGGTTTACCTGTTTTACTTGATCTCACCCTAATGCTGCCTTTGAAGTTACCAAGGAAAACAGGGGAAAAACAAGTAGACAGCGCTGTCGACGTTGGCAAACCTCCCTCATATGGACAAGCCCTAAGGGTAAGCAACTGCATATGAATCCGGCATATGTGTTCGATCGAGACGCTTGTGAACAGTGACCAAACAGTGACATTAAATAAGATTTTCGACGAACATAATCGCTCTTTAAATTCCACTTGAACTACCAACTTAAAAACATAGGACCTACATTCCACATAACTGAAATTATATTAATAATTTAATATGTTATGTACAGTTATAGTCCATTCTTTCACGGTTTTTGCTCTAAATTTTAAAGAACCGCTTGGATTGACATGAAATTTGGCATGCGTATAGCTTACATGTCAAAGAAAAAAAGTGATATTGTGCCGATGTGTGCTTTTGCCCTGGGGTTGACTTTCACCCCCTCTTGGAAGTGAAAAAATATATTTCCAAAATAAGTCCGGAAATGGGTAAACTGACTAATTTTAAGTAACTTTTGTTTATAGAGCTTTTTCGCCAAGTCAACACTTTTCGAGTTATTTGCGAGTGAATATGTTCATTTTTCAACCAAATAACCACATTTTTAGACGATTTTTCGCAAATAACTCAAAAAGTAAGTATTTTCTCGAAAAAAACGTTCTTAGCAAAAATATAGCTCATAAAAAGGTAAAAAAAATGGTGTATGCGTTAGGTCTCTGGATCTCGTAGAACCAGAGTTATAGCCAATGAAAAATATATTCATATTCACCAAATTTCCAATAGAATATTTCGACGTGAAATATCCAAAAAATTAAGCACTTTTTGGGGAAAACCCATTATAACTTTTTTAAAGTATTTAAAAAGAGCTTTATTTCTGTTTTTACAAAAATTTTCTAGCATTAAATTTAAGCAAGTTACGCTCAAAATAAAGTTGGTCCCTTTTGTTTTTGCAAAAAAAAAATCGGGAAGACCAACCCCTAATTAGCAACTTAAATGAAATTAATCGTTGCCGCTCCACAAATTATTTTACTTATGTTATGTTTATATGATCTGTAAGTTTAATCGATTCAAAGTGCTTATTTTTGAAAAAAATTGATTTCAAAGTAAAATTTTTAAAAATTTAAATTTTGAAAAATATGCTTTTTTTAAAATAACTTAAAAATTGTTAGAGATACCAAAAATCTCGAAAAACAAAAAAAGTCAGATTTGCTTTTCTGAATATCATGTATTTTTTTGTTTTTCTGTTAGACAAAAATTGATTAAGATTTTTTGTTTCTAAATTTGCATACATTCGTGATCAGTGACTCGTTCAACCCCTTTTAACTACAGCCCTTTCAATAATAAGGACTTTGAACCGATGAAACTTACAGATCATATAAACAATATATACACGAGTCAAGAAACTTGTGAAGTCGTAACGATTAAGTTCATTTAAGATACTAATTAGGGGGTGATTTTCTCGATTTTTTTACCAAAACCAAAAGGGACTAACTTTATTTTGAGCGTAACTTGTTTAATTTTGATGCTAGAAATTTTTTTATAAAACAAAAATGAAGCTTTTTTTAAACACTTTAAATAAGTTGTAATGAGTTTTCCCCGAAATTTGCTTCATTTTAGGTTATTTCACGTAAAATATTCCATTTGGAATTTGACGAATATGAACCTATTTTTCATTAGCTATATCTCTGCTTTTACTAGTTGTAGAGACGTGATGTATACACTATTTTTTTTTAATTTTTTACAGGCTATATTTTTGCTACGAATGTTTTTTCGACAAAATACTTACTATTTGAGTTATTTACGAAAAACCGTCTAAAAGCGTGGTTATTTTGTTGAAAAAATGAACATATTCACTGCCAAATAACTCGAAAAGTATTGACTTAGTGAAAAAACTCTATAGAACAAAAGTTACTTAAAATTAGCCAGTTTATCCATTTCCTGACTTTCTTTGGACGAACATTTTTTCACCACCAAGAGGGGGTGAAAACCACCCCCAGGGCAAAAGCACATATCGGCACAATATTACTTTTTTTCTTTGACTTGTTAGCTATGTGTGTGCCAAATTTCATGTCAATCCAAGCGGTTCTTTGAAATTTAGATATTTTGCAATATTATACCGTTAAAGAACGGACTATTACGGTCATTGAATATTTTACAGGCTTACGTATCTTAGGAGCCGATTTTTTAAAATTATTACCTTGTTTAAACGCACCTTTTACGTCAAAGTGACGTTACCAGTGGTGTACCTAGAATAGGTTGATTAAAATTAAAAAATAAAAATAGTATAAATATGTAGGTATATTTTACAAAGTTTAACAAAATGGAAAATATAAAAAGGAGTTTTTTGAATAGAATGGATTATGGTCTTAATAATGAAAACAAGGAAGTCTGGTTTAAAAATACCGATTTTATTTTATATCTATCCCAAATTATTCAATCTTTGTTTGATTTTTCATATGCACATAATATGGCTTACGTCCAAATCTGCAGCAACTTATCTTAAAAACCAACCTTCTTCGAGTTTGGCAATTGCTCTTGCTTTTGCGCATCGTTCAAATTTATTGTAACCATTTTGGAGGAGTTTGATATCGTTATTTTATTTTTCAACACTCGCGAAATTTTTGACAAGCATTGACTTTTTGAAATTTTTTGACTTTGACATTTATCAAATCCGTACGACACTGCAAATTTACAGTATTACAATATGTAGGTTATTACAGTATTACAATATGTAGTAAAAATTGAGGTGTAAACTATTCAGTGATCGTAACTGTACATGTGTTAATTGTTCAAAATGTACCTATATTCTACTATGTGATGAGCGCGCTAATAACCGCCAGAACAACGCAAAAAGATGGAAAACATGTTAAGTTGTGAGATAAAAGATATGAAACTAGTAGAGGTCGGAAATTTAGAGGTAGAAACCTATAAATTTACATTATATTGATTGTTTTCCACCTTTAGACGTATCAGAGGAGTATGTCAACTAAAACTGCCACTGTCACAGTGGTAGATACCAAAACCGTCCGATATGTCGAAAGGTGGGAAACAATCAATACAATCACTACAATGTAAATTTATAGGTTACTACCGCTACTAGTTTCATCTCTTTTTATCTCACAACTTAATATGTTTTCCGTCTTTTACGTTATTTTACCTTCTCTTTGTAAAAATAATTCTATTTGTGTTTTCTTGTAAAATTAATTTTATATCTTCACTAATCTCTTGGGTTTTTGGTCTACATCTAAGGCCTACACATCTCATCTGAAGCCAACAGCATCCAACTCCAACCTCCATACAGAACCTCATTGATGCCATACCTTTGTAAAGTTATAGGCAGGGTTTTCTTGCACAAATAAATATCATTACTTTACTCTGTTTTGTGATATATGATTATTATGATTATATATGATTATATATGATTATATATGATTATATATGATTATATATGATTATATATGATTATATATGATTATATATGATTATATATGATTATATATGATTATATATGATTATATATGATTATATATGATTATATATGATTATATATGATTATTGTGATATATGATTATTATATATAGTCGGTTCGTTAAACTCAGACACAACTGGCTAGTGATTTTAATAGGTAATTGTTTTGTTTTTGACCAATTTTGCCAAAATTGACAAGGTTAAACCTATTTTTTTTTATTTGGAAGTGTACTTCTCGAGATATTAGACCGTTTCTATAATTTACCTATGGTATCACGATAAATCGTTTTTTCCGATTATAGCGCCATTTATTCACAATTCGAAAAAATGTCTTGAACAAAAGTTGCTTATTTTTACGTAAGCAATCCAAATCTGCAATAACAAATGGGGGTTTCTATTTAAGATTTTATAGTTACCTCACCCCACCTCCAGGGGTGCAGTGGGGGGTCGTGTTTAGTGTCATTCGATAGATTTTTGAAAAATATTAAAAACGTTTTTTTTTCAGTTTTTTGATCCAATCTTCATTTATAGCCCAATAAATGACCGTTTTGGAGTGTAATTTCCAGGGGCAACTCCGAATTGTATGAAAATTTGGATTTAGGTTCTACTTACCCTCCACTTCAAAGTTGAATTTGTGCCGTTGGTTGCTTTTACTTGTGGGGTGACATATACATTTACCCCTTCTCGGGGGGTAAAAAACGCGTGTTTAAAATAAGGCCGGAAATGGATAAATTCATTTATTTTAAGCACCTTTTTTTCTATAAAGTTTTTTACGTAAGTCAATACTTTTCGAGTTATTCGCGATTTAAAATGTTGATTTTTCTACAAAAAAGCTACGTTTTCAGACCGTTTTTCCCAAATAACTCAAAAAGTAAATATTTTATAAAGAAAAATATGTTTAGCAAAAGTGTAGCCTATAAAAAAAACGAAAAAAATGGTTTACCAATAAAGTCTACAAATTGAGTAGAAGCAAAGTTGTAGCTTGAAAAATACGTTTTTATTCGTCTAATTCCAAATCGAATAATTCAACGCGAAATCACCGAAGAAAGAAGCGTTTTTCGGGAAAACCTTATTAACAATTTTAAAGTATCGAAAAAAAGCTTATTATTTGTTTTTTTACAAAAGTTTACAGCATCAAAAATAAACGAGTTACACTGAAAAAAAAGTTGGCCCCATTTTTTTGGTAAAAAAAAATCGTGAAAACCTCCCTCTATTTAGCACCCTAAACGAAATTAATCGTTTGGCTTTACCATCTATTTTAACTGTATGTACATTGTTTATATGATCTGTAAGTTTTCTTGGTTTGCAGTGCTTATTTTTGAAAATATTTGGTTTTATAATAAAAAAAAATTTCTAAAAATTTTTTAAAATTTCATTTTTTCAAAATAACTTAAAAAGTATTAGTGATAAGAAAAATCTTAAAGAGTACAAAAATGTAGGTTTTACTATTATAAATATGCTAGTTTCATTTTGTTTCTCTGTAAGACAAAAATTGGTTAAGATATGGCTGTTCAAAATTTGCATACACTCGTGATTCAAGCTTTCTCAATTATAATATAACCCTTTCAAAAATAAACACTTTAAACCGGTGAGACTGACAGATCATATAAAAAATAGATAGGTAAGTACATAAATTGTTTGTAAAGCTGTAGCGATTAATTTCATTTGGGCAGCTAAACACGGCGAGATTTTCATGATTTTTCACAAAAAAAATGAGGGCCAACTTTATTTTGAGCGTAACTCGCTTATTTTTAATGCTAAAACTATTGTTAACAATTAAAACAAAGCTTTTTATAAACGCTTTAAAAAAGTTTAAATGGGTTTTTCCCGAAAAGTGCTTAATTTTTTGGTGATTTCACCTTGAAATATTCGATTTGGAATTAGACGAATAAGAACGTATTTTTCATGAGCTACAACTTTGTTTTTATTTGATTGATAGACTTTAATGATTCACCATTTTTTTGGGTTTTTTTATAAGCTACACTTTTGCTAAGGATATTTTTTTCGATAAAATATTTACTTTTTGAGTTATTTGCAAAAAAACGTCTGAAAACTTAGATTGTTTGTCGAAAAATCAACATTTTCAATGGCAAATAACTCAAAAAGTATTGAATTACGTAAAAAAACTCTATAGAACTAAAGTTGCTTAAAATCAGTCAATTTATTCATTTCGGGTCTTATCTTGAACGTATGTTATTTCACCCCCGAGAAGGGGCGACTGTCACCTCCCAAGTAAAAGCAACCAACGGCACAATTTCAACTTTGAAGTGGAGGGTAAGTAGAACCTAAATCAAAATTTTTATGCAATTCGGAGTTGCCCCTGAAAATTACACAGTATCGCCGAATTTCCCGTTCATTTACTGGGCTATTAGTGAATTATTCGATCGTCCCGCGAATTATTCGATCGTTCCAGGCGACGAGTTCCACACTGGGCGCCAGGTACCTCGGATACCATCGCTGTCATAAATTCGTATTCAGTGACCTCCAAAACCCTCAAGTATAAAAATTAAACTCATTTACGTCAATATTTCCTGAGTTCTAAATTTTTATTATCCATCTCTTCGAGATGCACTTTGAAATTGCATTTTCTTATGCACAAAAATTTTTGCCGGAGATCAATTCAGTTCGAACAAAATTGCCTGACACTCTCTCGAATCGTCATGCAAAAAGTTGCATGACGATTTATCTTACTGCACAAAATTCCTAGGTATTAGGCTTTTTAGTGCTTTGTTGCTTCGTCTAATACGTCATTGTGTATTTCTATTAAATAATATAATATGTCTATACGTTTTAATTTTCAATGTGCAAATACCTCCCAGAATTACATATTAGCCCTCAATACGTCGTATACTCTTCATACGTAAACTTCTAATACCACAAATACCATTCGTAGATAAATTGCTACTAATTAGGAAGTACACGAGAGAAAGTCCCCTCCAAGTGAAGATACTGATGGGCCTCGACGAACACTGTTTCGGACTTAATTTCATTAACTTTATCAATAACAGAATCGGAACGGAATGGCAATGAAACTAAGAGGCATTTAAACATTAAACTCCCCCGGATTCCGCAACACGTAGTGCAGGGGCTGTACCGTCCCCAGGACGATTAGGATATACTTCTGGGATAGGTTAATAATAATAAATCATGACGAAAATGTGGTCAATAGAGATGTGATAGGTATTTAAAATTATTTCAAATATCATAATTTTCTATAACTAGTAATGTTTTTCTTTTTTTCCTTTTGAACTTTTATTTACAATTACAATCAACTTCTACATGCGAGTTTTAAGTAAATGTGAATGAATTTGTACCACACAGTGAATTTTGTTTTGGTTACCGCAAATAATAACAATTATGATATATTTAGTTAGACACGGCCTCCTAGAATAAAACAATAAATATCGTATCTTTAACACAAAACCCCAATTACCTTCAAAAGTAGGTATTTATGTATTCTTCTTCATGTACCATGTCCTTTCAAAACGTTGGTTACCATCATAGCTATCTTAATTTTATTCACTGCCACCATAAATAGCATGCTTGTATCAACGATGTATTTAGGTATAGCAAACTCTGATATACCTACTACTTGAAAGACAATTGATTTCATTTTTCATTAAAATTATAAAATATAGGGTGTTCCATTTAAAATTATTGACTTATTGTGGTTTGAAGTTTAAAAAAGAGTGTATCATTTATGAACACCCTGTATTTAGAAATGAAATTTCGATACCTACTTTTTTGTGTGCAAAGGTTTTTAAGATATTATGATTGTAAATTGATGAGGCAAAACTTTGACATGATTGATATGAAGTTTTGACATTTTGACCTATTATGTACCTCCTACAAATTTGTTTAAATTCTTCTTCCTTAAGTACCATCTCCGCGACATATGTCGTCAATCATAATAGCTATTCGGTTTTTAGAGACGGCTGTTTTGAAAAGTTCATTTGATGTACATGCGTACCATTCTCTCAGGTTGCGCAGCCACGATATTCTGCGTCTCCCTATGCTTATTTTTCCTTGAATCTTTCCCAGCATAATCAATTGGAGCAAGTTGTATCTCTCTCCACGTGCAATATGTCCGAGATATTCCACTTTTCTTGTTTTGGTGGTATTTATTCCACCATTTCCATTTATTTATTCATCTTTCTCAGAAAATCTTTGTTTGTGACGTGTTTTGTCCACGATATTTTCAGAATTCTTCTGTAAACCCACAGCTCGAATGATTCTAGTTTTTTCATTGATGCAGCATTCAGGGTCCAAGAAAACGTAGTACCTAGCCAATCTAACTCTTAGCTCCAACTTCAAATATATTTGTTTAAATTAGGTATATTCAACATTTGGTTAATTTATTAATATTTTTTATATCGATAACGACTTCCGAAGTGGAAGTCGAAACGTCAATAAATTTCATTTTTAACTTAAATTGTGGCTGTGACTTATTTCTCAATAAAATAGTAAATTGTATAAAATCGTCGGTCTAATAAGCAAATTGCTTAATAGTCTGGGCTGATTATCGGAGAATAGGCCATTTTTGGGAAAAGTTATTTACCAGCAATTTTATTGTTGGAATCGAAGCTTATGATTATACACATTAATAATATAGGTATGCAAAGTCCGCAGATAGTGTGCTACTTTTTTATAAACAAAATGGCGCCCGAAAATCGTGTTTTTTTCAATTATTGCTCTATAACTCCGAATATTTTAACTTTACAACAAAAACACTCAAATAAAAATTCACCGCAATTAAATTCTGCATAGAGATATGTTTTTTCCGATCTGCTCCGACGACAATTTTCCTCGGAAAATCCGGGTTTTCCCAACAAAATCTTTAATTTTCAAATAAAGTTTTAGATAAGTAATTATTTACCCATAATTAAATAATTTGGTGACTTAGAAGCCTTCTTGGTTTGAATTATAGTTCCAGAAGCTGGTGAAAATTGAATGAATATTTTAGCAACAATTTAATTGTTAATTAATTATTTACGGTCGCAATAATAACCAAAATAATTTCGATACATTGATCAAACTGTGAAATCTTATAAAGATGAGATGCCTATTTAACATTTTGTCGACAAAATATAAATTTTTTATTTTTTTTGCATAATCTTTAAATGTTTTAAAAAAATAGTTATAAACAAATTAACGTTTATCAGAAAGTTTTTATTATATTCTAATTTTAAAAAATAGTTAAAATGCGTATTTCAAATATCTTGAAAGTGAATGTTTTAAAACTTTTTTACAACCATTTGCAAAAAAGTTATGAAACAGCAAAATAAACATACGATTACTGCGTTGTTTATAATTTTTTTTAATTCTTTAAAAGCGTAAAAGTGAGTTTAAAGTACAAGCTAAATACTTACAAAAAATGTCAATTATAAGTTTAATGGTTATATTTTAATTAAAGATTATAAATATTTTTTTTTGTAATTTACACGCGCGAAAGTAGACTAATACAGTACCGTAGCTATGTATTATTATGTATTTACCAGTACAAATACACAACTCGCGCGAGTTTAAAGCGTGTCAGCCGCTTCGAGTGAACATCTCCGGCTCTGTCTGTATCAAGCCTACTTTCGCGCTAAAAATTACAAAAAAAAGTATTTTTAATCTTTGAATAAAATAGAACCATTGCACTAATATTTGATACTCTTTGTGAGTAATTAGATTGTACCACAGACTCACTTTTAAGCTATTGATTAACAATTAAATTAAGGTTAATTAACAATTGAATTGTTGCTAAAATATTCGTTTAATTTTCACCGGCTTCTGCAGTTATAATCTATACCAAGAAAGCTTTTATTTCACCAAGTTATTTAATTATTGATAAATAATTACTTGCCCAAAAAATTTATTTGAGAATTCGAGATTTTGTTGGGAAAACCCACATTTTTCGAGGTAAATTTTCGTCGGAGCACATCGGGAAAATCATTCCTCTATGTAGAATTAATTGGGGTGAATTTTTATTTGAGTGTTTTTGGTGTAAAGTTAAAATCTTCGGAGTTATAGACCAATAATTGAAAAAAACACGATTTGGGGCGCCATTTTGTTAATAAAAAAGTAGCACACTATCTGCGGACTTTGCATACCTATATTATTAATATATAGGATCATAATATTCGATTCCAGCAATAAAATTGCTGGTAAATAACCTTTCTTTGTACTTTACTAATTAGACCAGCGTATTATAACTATTTTTTTTTTAATTTAAATATTATGCAAAAAACGAAAAATTTATATTTTGTCTATAAAATATTAAATAAGCATCTCATCTTTATAATCTTTATAAGTTTGATCAATGTATCATGATTATTTTGGTTATTAGTGCAATCGTAAATTGTTAATTAACAATTGAATTGTTGCTAAAATATTCGTTTAATTTTCACCGGCTTCTGGAATTACAATCTATACCAAGAGAGCTTTGATGTCACTAGGTTATTTAATTATTGATTAATATTTACTTACCTAAAACTTTATTTGAAATTAGAGTTTTTGTAGGGAAAACCCGCATCTTCCGAGGAAAATTTTCGTCGGAGCAAATCAGAAAAAACATATCTCTATGCAGAATTTAATTGCGGTGAATTTTTATTTGGGTGTTTTTGTTGTAAAGTTAAAATCTTCGGAGTTATAGACCAATAATTGAAAAAAACACGATTTGTCGGCGCCATTTTGTTTATAAAAAAAGTAGCACACTATCAGCGGACTTTGCATACCTATATTATTAATATATAGGATCTTATAATTCGATTCCAGCAATAAAATTGCTGGTAAATAACTTTTCCATGAATTTTGCTAATTAGCCCAGAGTATAAGTCCATTTTTTCCGAAAATTGTTTTTTGGTGTCATCTAGTAGTACACGGTAAAAGCTACCGCCTGACAATTTCCACAAGCGCCATTATTATTTTATTTCGCGCCAATTTCGCTAAACGAATTTTGCTGAAGTCCAAACGTTCTTTCCCATTCATACGAATATTGCCTATGTCAGTGTTTCTGAAGTTGTTTTCATTGAAAACGTTAGAAAATGTAAGTAAATAAATATATTTTGATTATTAATATTAATATGGATATAGTATAATAACTAGAAAGTTTGTGTAAATATTTTGGTCAATTATGTATTGCATGGAGTTAGGTAATTTTCTCTTTTTTACTTTTGTTCAAAAGTTTTTTGTCTCTCCTGTAAAATTTTCAATTTGTGACTTAGGCAATTTGCTTATTAGTATTAGACCGACAAAATGCCACAAAGAAACAGCTTCAGAACAATATTAGGTAACTGTTTTTAGGTAGGAATTGTTGTTCCTATAGTTTTTCTTTATGATTTAGTTATTCTTTATTTAGTTACTTATTTTTGAGTTTTTCAAATGACCCCCTAAAATGTTTTCAATTATTTCCATTATACGTCGTTAGATACTAAATCCACAAGAGTTTCAAAACGAATTTCTATGAAAATATCATACAGTTCTTGCTTTGTTTAACTACAAAATCTTGCAAAACAAATTGGCGTTGAAGCAAAATACATTTTGTTAGAAAATAGGTGTGACAATTACTTATAGATCAAATTTCAATGTAAACATAATTCTTTACATATGACTGTGCAAGTAATAAGGATTTTAATTGGATAGTGTAAATGATACCTCAATCAATTATTATAATATATTTTTTATTAAAATTAACTGCATCAACTACTAATAGACCTGGATCCCGCGTACCAAAAAAGTTGAAATAACAAGCTGAAAATTGGTTAATAGCTTAACCGTGTCTACTCGGATAAACTTTGATGTACGGGAACGCTGAAAAAGGGGAAGTTTTAATTGTGGAACAGGTTAGAGGTTTCGCACGTCAGACTATGAAAACGTCCCATGTATTTTGTCGGACAGAACTTCCAATGGATCTGTTACATTTCATTAAACTCTCATGCAAAAATCAGACTGGTGTTTATCACCAAGTGGGCATTTTAATGAGTGAAACACGAAGAACATGTCAAATGACAGGAATCATATTAGTTAGTAATAGCAGTCTGATTTTTCATGAGAGTTTAATGAAATGGTAACAAATCAATTGGAAGTTCTGTCCGACAAAATACATGGAGCGGTTTCGTAGTCTGACGTTCCAAATTTTTAACCTGTTCCACAATTAAAACTTCCCATGTTCCAGTGTTCCCATACATCAAAGTTTGTCCGACTAGACACCGTTAAGTTATTAACACATTTTCAGCTTGCTAATAATCAACTTTTATTTTGGTACGCGGGATCCAGGTCTTTATTGTTACTAGCGGGAAAATAATGTTTTTTCAGCGTGTATTGACTACCTGTCTTATTGTTATTAAGTAATACTTAGTCGCATTGTCTTTTTTAACAAAAAATATTAGTTGTTGCTGACCAGTAAGTTGGTGCTCTTCCCACTGCACCAACTTGGTGTTAATTATTACGTTATCACGAAAAATTATCAAGTTAAGATCATATTGGCGGTCTTTATTTGTCAAGTGTCTGTTTAAACTAAGCATTTACACAGACTTTTTCTCTTTTAAATATCTCTCTGTGGGCTTTTACAACTCATAGAAAAGATGAGAAAATTTGAAGTTCCTACGATAATATGCTTTGACGTCATGCTGGTGACATTAAAAATCTGTACCAGTAAAATATGGCAACAGTACGACTAGATCAGAAGTTCTCAAGTCAATTCAGAACAGTGAGAGGGGATAGACAAGGATGTGTTTTATCACCTGACTTATTCATTTATGGCTTAAGAAGGATAGGTCGGTGGATTAATGGTGGGTAAAGTTTGGAGACGCATTGGTATGGCAAAAAATCTTGGACAGCTCATCTGACAAACGTTTCCATTCTTAACCAACTTGCCATTAAAAAAAGGCTATACACAACAGGTCTAGCGAATTCTACTGTTCTTTGGTTACGTGGTTCGCAGATGTGACGATAATTTAGAGAGATTAATTGTTTCTGGAAACGTTCCGTGGAGAAGATCAAGAGGATGGTTACCAACCAGATAGTCCAAACCAGATGGCCAACCATTCTGCGAAACCCTTAGAGCAGCTAAAGGTAAAGATCGATGGAGAAAATTTTAGATCATTTTAATGAGTGGAACACGAAGAACATGTCAAATGACAGGAATCATGTTGGTTAGTAATAGCAGTCTGATTTTTGCATGAGAGTTTAATGAAATGGTAACAAATCAATTGGAAGTTCTGTCCGACGAAATACATGGAACGGTTTGACATTCTAAATTTTTAACCTGTTCCCCAATTAAAACTTCCTCTGTTCCAGTGTTCCCATATATCAAAGTTTGTTAATTAGATTTGGAGAAAACTTGTTAGTTAGCTAGTTAGATTTGGATGAAATCACGATTCTCAATAATGAGGAAGAGACAAGAAAGAAAGAGAGAGAGAGAGAGAGAGAGAGAGAGAGAGAGAGAGAGAGAGAGAGAGAGAGAGAGAGAGAGAGAGAATACTTTTGCTAATGCTTAGAATGTTCCTACTTTACCAAAAAAAAAATAATTATACATTTCTTAAATTTTAGTTCAAACTTATCATCCGAAGATGCCTATAGTTTTTTATTTAGTTGCATATTTCCGCTAGCAAGCCTTTTTAGCTAATGACTGAAATAACACTGTTTCGAAACATTTTCTAATTAATTAACTAGTTTTGATGAGAAATAAGCCACAATTTTACTAAAAAAATGATTTTATTAACGTTTCGACGTCCAAATCGGATGCCGTTGTCAACATACAAAAAATATTAATGAATTAAACAAAAATGTTGTTGCTTAGTAAAAAATTCTTATAATAAATTATTTAATCTGACTCATTTAATCGGCAATTCAGACATATATTATACATTTTAAAGTAGAAGACTATAAAATGATATTGCCAATATTTATGAGTTGCGTTCCTAGGACGACTTTACTGAAAGATAGTTCATTCGATTATTTATTAGATTCATTCATTCATCCCAGGAACGCAACTCATAAATATTGGCAATATCATTTTATAGTCTTCTACTTTAAAATGTATAATATATGTTTGAATTACCGATATAAATGAGTCAGATTAAATAAATTATTAGAAGAATTTTTTACTAAGCAACAAAATTTTTGTTTAATTCATTAATATTTTTGTATTTTGACAACGGCATCCGATTTGGACGTCGAAACGTTAATAAAATCATTTTTTAGTAATATTGGGGCTTATTTCCCATCAAAACTAGTTAATTACAAAAATGCCACAAGAAAATAGCTTCAGAACAACATTTTCTAATTATTTCATATTTATTAGTTTTTATTAATTCTATTAGGAGGAATGAATTCTTTTAGGTTGGAATTTCTACCAACCGCATCAACTACACCGAGAGAGAAAAATTCTTGACATAAATAAACTTTATTAATATTTAAGAAAGATCGACTTGGCATATTGCCTAAGAAATATATCTTTGTATGTAAGATATAATTTTCTAAAATATTTCAAATAAATTTTAATATACCCAAAGAAATATATCTTAAACATGAGTTAAGTATCACTTTCTTCCAAACTGCAAACCCATTTGTCAGAAAGAAATTATACTTGTCATAAGAATATATTTTCTTGACATTACAAAACTCTTCTTTCTGAGCAATAATATTTCTTAGTAAGGAATATTGTTATCTTACCATTATTAATTAATGTATTTAATAAGAAATATATTTCGCAGATATAATTGTATATTTAGAATTAAGTTACATTTCTTAAAAATAAAGTAATATTACATACAGCGAAATAAATCATTCTGTTAAGGTAAAATTATTCTTTATTAGATAATAAAAACAGGATATAAAACGTTAGATATTAATACATACAAATAATTTCTCCACTCTTAAACCACTGGCTTCTATACAATAATAAAAGGATGGAGAGGCAAATCCAACTTCCTTAATTTTTCCTTCTTTTTGTTAATAGCACTTTTTATATCAGCAATTACCTAAAACAAATCCGTTATGTAGAAATAAAAATAAAAGAGTAAACTTATTTTAATAAAAAAAATTTATAAGGATATAAGTACATATACTTATTTTGACAAAAGTAAATACAAAAAAAATACACGGGCCCACATAAAACCTATTAATTTTTTGGTATAAGAACGGTAGGTATCAGTAAAACAGTCTACAATCCAAAAACATTTCTTGGCATTTCAACAAATAATAATCAATCATATTTAGTTCAAACATGACTTTATTTATTCTACCACCTTTGTTAATTTTGTTCTTTTTGTATATGAAATAAATTATTTATCTGTATAATATTAAGTCACACAATAGACATTGTTTAGCTAAAACAAGAAGAAAAATACAACCAATCTAAAACATTGAAGCAGACATAATATTCTAATTTTATTTATTTATATAATCTAAAAGAGACAGCAAACCTATTCATTAAGAAATTTTATTACAGGAAAGTATTATTAGTTTACATCCTAAGTTATTTTATACCTATTAACTAAATTTCTTAACAATTAAGATGTTTCTTTTAGACTAACTAATATTTCTTTACGACAAATAAAGCACACGCCATGTTTGATATAACGTTGAATTTTAGGATTGTATACAGCGTGTCTACTTAAGTTGGAAACATATGGGAAACTTTTTTATTATTAATTTTACGAAAAAAAGTTATTCTTTATAAAAAGTTCTGCATGTCCCAAAACCTAAGATTCAATCATCAGATATCAAGTTTTCTCAATATTATACGAGGTATGTCAAAAAATATGAATTTCGGTCAAGGGTAAAGTACCTTTATTTCTCTCAATATCGAAAATTCTTATGATAAAAAGTTGTCTGGAATTAAAAACTAAGATCAAATATGCAATTACATGTTTCTAATTGAAATAAAATTTTTTCTCGAATTTATGGATAGGTACCCAACATCGTTTTTAAATATTACAAATATGATAACTCGTTTATTATTCATTTTACGAAAAAAAGTTATTCTTCATAAAAAGCTTTGCATGGTCTAAAACCTAAGAGACAACCATGATATATCAACTTTTATTAATTTTATACGAGTTGTGTCAAAAAATATGAAATTCTCTCAAGATTATAGTACCTTTATATTTCACAATATTTCAATTAGAAGGATGTAATTGCACATTGAAACATAGTTTTTAATTCTAAACAACTTTTTTAATAACGCTTTTCAATATTGTGAAAAATAAAGGTACTTTACTCCTGAGTGAAATTCATATTTTTTGACATACCTCGTATAAAATTAATAAAATGTAATATATGATGGTTGCATCTTCGGTCTTAGGACATATAGAGATTTTTATAAAGAATACCTTTTTTCGTAAAAGTAATAATAAAAGAGTTATCGTATGTGTAATAAATAAAAACGAAGTTAGTATCAATAAATTTGAGAAAAATTTGGAAAATATTTTTTTTCCAATTAGAAGCATGTAATTGCATATTTGATCTTAGTTTTTATTTCGAAACAACTTTTCATAATAAGAATTTTCGATATTGAGAGAAATAAAGGTACTTTACTCTTGAACGAAGTTTATATTTTTTGACATACCTCGTATAATATTGACAAAATTTGATATCTGGTGATTGAATCTTAGGTTTAAGAGCATGCAGAACTTTTTATAAAGAATAACTTTTTTTCGTAAAATGAATAACAAAAAAGTTTCCCATATGTTTCCAACTTAAGTAGACACGCTGTAGAAGACGATACATTCAAGAAACATATTATAGTTTATAGATAAGTATACACATTTTTATAAAGGAACTTACCTGTATACAGTTCTACCATTTATGGAAGCCCCTGGTTGGTTAATAGCTCCTTTCAATATTGTTCTGAAGCTTTATATTATATTATTCTCTCCGAGGTGGAAGTCGAAACGTCAATAAAATCATTTTTTAAGTTAAATTGTGGCTTATTTCCCAGTAAGAATAAGATCCTTTCTTTCAGAGTTGTCCATCATAGATATCTAAAATGCATATAAAGATAGGTATACTATTATGTTTCTTTTAGAACTACATATTCGGATATGCAACAATATTATTATTACATCTTACCTAAATTAATCAATTTACTTTTATTTAATACCTATATGTACCTACCTTCAAACTATCCCTTAGATTTTAAAGAAAACCAACAAATCGAAAATCCATCTATGAAAATGAACTAATTCCACACGATCTTGCCAAACACTGAGATTAAATCGCAAATAGTGAATAATGGTTACTGTGCAATTGTTTTGTGGAAGAAAATCTCTTTGCAAGTAACATTTCGGCATTAATGATAAAGTTTTTATTTAATAACCACAGTTACTACAGAAGGTATTTCTGAAGAATTATTTCTTGTGGATTAAAATATTTATTTGATTGCAAGAAAATTTCTTGTTCACAAATATAAATATGGATTAACTTAAAATATATTTCTTATGCTGCAAAATATTTGTAGTTTTCAATTTAAGAAACAAAAACTTTAGGATAAGAAAATTAAAATGTAACTATTAATGCATTTCTTAGTATTGAAGAAATTATCTGTAAGAAATTATTGAGTTGTGTTGAAAAAACTCGTTTCTTCATATGTGAAGCGGTATGTTTAAGTTAATATGATATGGTAACTTTTAAGAAAGATAGCTCAAAGAAATCAGTGTTTTAGGAGAAAAGAAATTGTTCCCTCGTTGTAAATAAAGGATTAATTGTAATCTCTAAAATAACTGCGTAAACAGGTACTTAATAATACCTACCCGCTAAGGGAACGGTTGGGAAACGTAAAAGTTCATGAAATAAAATCTACAAGTTAATTATTTTGGGATGTAGTCATTGGAATGAAACTTGAGAAGATAGAATACATCATTGATGGACTCCTCTATACCCCTACTGACTTTAAACAGATTGGAATTACGGTTTTTAATTCTTATTCTGGTTTCATTATTATCTCGTATAGGATCTTCAACAAAACTGACAGATGATCAGGAACTCCCAACTGGTGTAGAATTTTCAATTTCTGGTAATCCAGATGGCATATGATAGAAATGCGACGTTTGATGCTTCTCAACAAAATCACTTAGGAATGAAATTACCACAACGAGCCATGAAACGTAGAATGATGGACGTGAGCCTTCGAGACCACGTAACAAATCAACAAATGAGGCAACGATCAGGAGTTGAAGACGTCATCGAAAGAACTACGACGCTTAAGTAAGTGGAACTGGACAGGGCACTTAGCTAGAACATAAGATGGACAATGGACAAGACGAATCATAGAATGGAGGCCCAGTAACTATAAAAGAAGCCGAGGACGACCACCGACTAGATGGACCGACGACATCAAATGAGTAGCGGGAAACTGCTCACAAGCGGCCCAGTGTAAAGAGTACTGGAAAGAACTGAGGGAGGCCTATGTCCAGCAGTGGACGCGATTGGCTGATTGATGATGATAAAATTAGTTGAACCACATGATACGACTAAATTCAGAATTCAGAGAGGCCTACGAATCTGAAGATAGACACCAATGGCGAAAATTCGTTTGGAGTATTGGAGGAGATCACGATACTCAGTAACGATGAAACGACAGAAGGTAGAGATGAGATGAGAGAATATCGATATAGTTCGATAAAAACGTCTAACTACATATTACCAATTCGTGTCTTTCAAGAAGGACCTGAGTTGTCAACTAAGGTGTTGAAGAATTTATTGTACTAATTAACTCTATAGAGAATTGTAATCGATTTGGATAAATTTAAGAATTTTTAAATAAATTATCATACACTCGAACTTTTTCACTTCTTTGTAAGTTTTTGAAATGTATATTCCTAGAAATATAAGCATTAGACCTAGTCACATATTTTGCTGATACTCATCTAGCCATTGCGCTTCTTATTCTATTGCCAGCTTCATTGAAATAAAGATGTCAAGAGATATTGGGATATATACCGTACACAAAGGATTCTGACATATTTATCTTGAGAAATCTAAATATATTTTTCTTGGGTATTGTGTGCATGAGGATATGTGCACTTTATTTTAAATTCAGTGTAATACTTGAGCATTAAATTTCATCTTATATGGTATTCATTTGAAGATACACCAATAATTACTTCATTGATAATTCCAAAAGAGAAAATTATACAGAGAGAGTCTGTAAAGTGGAATAAATTCAATATCTCAAATACTAATTGTTTTTTTGGAAAATGCTCAGACCCGTCGATTAGTATTTCAAATTGTCCTTTTTGACATTCAATAATAATGTATACAGGATGTCCCAATTTAGAGATATGACGTCATCGTCGATTTTCTTAAATGGCAACACTGTCATTTTGATAGCTAATTTGATAGGGTTTGTAAAGTTATACATAACTGCAAAATATCAAATTTTTATTCTCTACCATTTACAAGATAATAGAAAATAACAAAGTTATATCTGTAATTTGGAATATATTCAATAATTAAAATACTAACTGTTTTTTTGAAAAATGCTCAGACCCGTCGATTAGTATATCAAATTGTCCTTTTTGACATATAATAATAATGTATACAGGGTGTCCCAATTTAGAGATATGACGTCATCGTTGATTTTCTTAAATGGCAACACTGTCATTTTGATAGCTATTTTGATAGGGTGTGTAAAGTTATACACAACTGCAAAATTTCAAATTTGTATTCTCTACCATTTAGATGATAATAAAAAATAACAAAGTTATGAAAAAGAAGTAATCAACTAATAATTGAATTTAATTATTTCAATAAATTAAGCAAAAACTCATAATGTTGCCCTCAATTATTGTCAAATTGTCAATGGGCAACGTTATGAGCATTTGCTTAATTGAAATAAATAAATTCAATTATTATTTGATTACTTCTTGTTCTTCATAACTTTGTTATTTTTTATTATCTTGTAAATGGTAGGGAATAAAATTTTGAAATTTTTCAGATGTGTATAACTTTACACACGCTATCAAAATAGCTATCAAAATGATAGTGTTGCCATTTAAGAAAATCAACGATGACGTCATATCTCTAAATTGGGACACCCTGTATACATTATTATTATATGTCAAAAATGACAATTTGATATACTAATCGACGGGTCTGAGCATTTTTCAAAAAAACAGTTAGTATTTTAATTATTGAATATATTCCAAATTACAGATATAACTTTGTTATTTTCTATTATCTTGTAAATGGTAGAGAATAAAAATTTGATATTTTGCAGTTATGTATAACTTTACAAACCCTATCAAATTAGCTATCAAAATGACAGTGTTGCCATTTAAGAAAATCGACGATGACGTCATATCTCTAAATTGGGACACCCTGTATACATTTTTATTGAAAGTCAAAAAGGACAATTTGAAATACTAATCGACGGGTCTGAGCATTTTCCAAAAAAACAATTAGTATTTGAGATATTGAATTTATTCCACTTTACAGACTCTCTCTGTATAAACAGTATATAGTATGGCAAAAATAGGTCAGACACAGATCTTTGAAACTCTATACGGTTGTCAAAAAGGAAACGAAAGTAGCACTAGCAAAAGTTAAAGCAGAAGCGTATACATTAAAGCAGAAGCATACCTAAAGGATACACAAGATATACTGAATATACAAAATGTTAGTTCACGAAAAAGATAAATGGGATGGAAAAAGTATATTATTAGTCGAGGAAATGAAGCATTTTGGCTCGAAATTTTTTCGTCCAGCATGGATTTAGTTGAAATTTTCACAGAAGGTATGAAATAGTCCAAGGATCATTTTCTATATCATGCCGCTGTACGCTAAAACCTTGGGGGTGGTTGCCACCCCATCTCGGGGCGGGAATTTTTTATTACATTTTAACTATGTAAATCGATGTAAAAAGTGATTATAAGAAAAAAATGTTTTTTACGTTTTCTTCGTAAAACTAATATTTTTCGAGTTATTCGCGCTTGAAAGTACCTTTTTTAGAAGGTTTTTTGAGAATACCTCGAAAATATGCATTTAATCAAAAAAACTGTAGATATCAAAATTGTATCTTTTAGTAACACAAACCAAATTATTTTTCTGTAATATCGTTAAGACCAATATAAACCGAGATACGGCATGTTAAAAGTTAGCTTTTTTCGTCAAATGCATAATTTGAAATATTCAAAGTAAAATAACTTAGAGGAAAACTTAAATAATCTTTTTTCAAGTATACAGTTAGGTCTTTAAAAAAAAATAATAAAAAGTTTCTAGTCTGTAAAGTAAGCGACTTATGATCAAAAAAGGTCGGTACCTGCTTTTCTCTATGAAAAAATCAGTGAAAACAACCCCCTAACTACCCTCCTGATTAAAAATTGGTCTTCACCTTTTTGTAATTCCTTTTATATTTGTATTATCGATACACCAAGAAGCTTGACCTATTTAAAAGTCCTAATTTTAGAAAAATTGGAGTTTAAAGGAAAATGAATTTTTTGAAATTTTCCATTTTTCACCGTTTACTTCAAGATATCTCCGAAAATACTAAAGATACGAAAAAAATGATGGATTACCAAATTGTAGCTTCTTTAATAACTAAAATTTCCTTGTACATAGATTTTCATTACAGTGAAGAGTTAGCGAGATATAGCTGTTTAAAACCTCTATTTACGAGCAAGCACCCCCTTATTCGAGCCCTTTAAACCCACCCTAATTAAAAACTGACGGATCTTACGGAATTTAGTTTACACATTCTTATTACTCTTCAAAAATCCTACAAAGTCATTTTTGAAAAATCTTTTCACCGCCAAAAATGAAGGAGCTATGTTTATAAAACGATTTTTTTTTCGAAAAATTCGGACAGTTCGCTTATGGATAATTTTCAATGTATGTATAATACCACAGAACCGCTTCGTATACTGGAAGATGACTAAAAAACTATTTGTATTTGTATTTGTACATATTTGTAAATTCGTATTTTTGTGGAAATAAATGTTTTTGCAATTCTTTAATTCTACTTTTTTTCAGTATAGACCTATTAAAATATCTACTTATAAAAACTGTAAGTTATTAAGGGTGGTTTTTAAGGGTTGAAATAGTATGATATTATATCCTAAAGTATAAAAAAATCATTATTTAACCAATCAAAACCAAATTTTACCCATATTAAAGTATAAAATATTTTATATAATTTTTGACATTAAGCCTGATATAGAATATGCAGTACAGGGTGAGGTGATCCTAATCCCAAATTTTTGTGTAAATCGATGCAAGCCGAAATTATTCTTTTAAGATAAGTAAATTTTTTATATATAGCTCCAACAAGGGTGGTTTTAAGGGTTGAAATATTATGATAGTATATCTTAAAGCATTAAACATTCATTATGTAACTAATAAGAACCAAATGTTGACAATATTAAAGTTTAAAATGTTATTTTATAATTTTTTACAACTAGGGGTAGTTTTCACCCTTACAAAACCAAAAGCGTACAACGGCTCAATATAGAAAATGAACATGAATTCTCAATATATGAGAATGAGGGTGTAATGAGCCTAATCCCAAATTTTTGTACAAATCGATGCTGGACGAAAAAATTGCGAGGTTTTGCCATTTTTTCAGCTTCATTTCCTCGACTATATAGTCCATTCTTTCACGGTTTTTGCTCTAAATTTTAAAAAACCGCTTGGATTGACTGATTGACTTGGATTGAGTGAATATGTTCATTTTTCAACAAAATAACCACATTTTTAGACGGTTTTTCGCAAATAACTCAGAAAGTAAGTATTTTGTCGAAAAAAACGTTCTTAGCAAAAATATAGCCTATAAAAAAGTAAAAAAATGGGTACGCGTTAGGTCTCTGGATCTCGTAGAACTAGAGTTATAGCCAATGAAAAATATATTCATATTCACCAAATTTCAAATAGAATATTTCGACGTGAAATATCCAAAAAATTAAGCACTTTTTGGGAAAAACCCATTATAACTTTTTTAAAGTGTTTAAAAAAATATTTATTTTTGTTTTTACAAAAAGTTTCTAGCATTAAATTTAAGCAAGTTACGCTCAAAATAAAGTTGGTCCCTTTTGTTTTTGCAAAAAAAAAATAGGGAAGACCAACCCCTAATTAGCAACTTAAATGAAATTAATCGTTACCGCTCCACAAATTATTTTACTTTTGTTGTGTTTATATGATCTGTAAGTTTCATCGATTCAAAGTGCTTATTTTTGAAAAAATTTGGTTTCAAAGTAAAATTTTTAAAAATTTAAATTTTGAAAAGTATGCTTTTTTTCAAAATAACTTAAAAATTGTTAGAGATACCAAAAATCTCGAAAAACAAAAAAAGTCAGATTTGCTTTTCTGAATATCATGTATTTTTTGTTTTTCTGTTAGACAAAAATTGATTAAGATTTGGTGTTTCTAAATTTGCATACATTCGTGATCAGTGACTCGTTCAACCCCTTTTAACTACAGCCCTTTCAATAGTAAGTCCATGAGGCTTATGGTATTAGTACTGCTGAAGTTGAAGAAGATCTTTCGGCTTTTGGAACCTTCTTTTCCACTGAGACACGCCTCCGACTCCAGAAAATTAGGGAATGTCAGAATAAATATTTTTCAAGTAATTCCCCATCTAGCAAAAATTTTTTTTAAATAAATTGACGCGTACAGAAGATCCAGCGCCTTCTGACAATTTGGACGATAGCAAGCTAAGTTTATTTCTTATTAACATTCAGTCCTTAAGACACAAAACTGATGAATTACTTCTATTACTAGAAGAGCTAAATTTTCCTGAGATTGTTGCCATAACTGAACATTGGTTAAATGTTGATGAACCTGTGTTTATTAAAAATTACACTATTATATCCAGATTTAACAGGAGTAGATTATCTCATGGGGGTACTTTGATTATGTCTACACAAAATGACTTTTCAGCAGTGACCAAATTTGATAATTTATTAATTGAAAAAGTTTTTGAATTCTCCATAATTTATCAGAAATCTTCTGACCTCTATATTATTTGTATTTATAGAACTCCCGATGCGGATGTGCAGATTTTCTTACAACAACTACTTAGCTTGCTAGAATCTATTCCTTCAAAAAGTTAATTAATTCTATGTGGCGATCTAAATATTGACTACTCCAGTGTGTGTGCTGCTCAAGAATCTCTTCATTCTATCTTTGATTCCTTTGGTATAGGTATGCATGTAAATTCTCCAACCAGAATAAATAAAACTAGCTCTAGTATCATTGACTATGTCGTATCGTCTTTAGCTCCAAATTCTACTGACTGTACTGTTTTCAACTCAGGTTTCTCTGATCATGAAGCAGTATTGACTACATTTTGGTTAAAATCAAAAAATAATAGTGAAAACACGCAACGAAAATTGTTCCGTGTCTTTGGAGAACAAAATTTTCTAACATTTAAACACCTATGTCAAACAACTGACTGGGACTTCCGCTCTGTTGATGTCGACATCGAGTTTTCTAGATTCATAAAGTTATTGTCTGGTCTGGCATACGAATCCTTTCCTCTTAGGCCCATCAAAACTAAACATCGTAAACCCTGGTCAACTAGAGGTCTACGTATATCTACAAAGAACATGCGCTCATTATCGTACCTAAAAAAATTCTCGGACAACATATCCTTCCATGATTACGTTAGACTTTACAAGAAAATTTACCATAAAGCCATAAAAGCCGCCAAGGAAATTTATTACAATGCGAGGCTGGCTAAATCAGGTAATGTTGCTAAGGAAACGTGGTCTATCGTAAATGAACTGAGAGATAAGACTTCTTCTCCCACCACAATCCCGACTTCTACTGAGACCCTGAACAATTACTTTGTAAATGTGGCAAAAAATTTAACAAATACTATACCTCCTTCTCAGGATCCGATTTCATATCTTTCTCATAGGAATGTAAATAGTTTCTTTTTTACACCCATAGTATTAGGTGAACTACGCTCTACAATAAATGCCATTAAAAATAAATCGTCATCTGGGACTGATGGCCTCACTCTTAAAATGTTTTCTGCTCTACCTGATTGCACTTTAAACCATCTTACTACCTTAATAAACAGGTCATTCGAAACTGGAGTTTTTCCAAGCTGCCTTAAGACAGCGATAAATATTCCTATACATAAAGGAGGCGATAAAGATCTTGCTTCGAATTATCGCCATATTGCACTCCTGCCCACGTTGTCGAAGATAATTGAAAGTCTGGTAAAAAAAAGAATCTTATCTTTTCTGTTGAAATACAAATTGCTTACTCCACATCAATTTGGATTCCTGAGTGACAAATGCACGAATGATGCTATGTTCTTCCTTTTCGATCATGTTTACTCCAGTCTAAACAACCATCACACTACAGCAACAATTTTCTGTGATTTCTCTAAAGCATTCGATTGTGTAAACCATAACATCTTGACTGACAAATTACAGCACTATGGATTTAGGGGAAATGCTCTTAAATGGCTTAAATCATATCTTAATAAAAGAAGTCAGTTTGTAAGGGTTGACACGAAGACGTCTTCTTGCATGCCATTAGAATGTGGGGTACCTCAGGGTTCAGTTCTAGGCCCTATATTGTTTCTGATATACATAAATGACATCTCTAGTCTTAACATTAAAGGTAAAATATGTCTCTTTGCAGATGATACTAGTATTACTTGGAGTAACACGGATATTATGGATCTTCGCAATACCATAGCTACAAACCTAGTTACCATTAAATCGTGGTGCGATTCGAATCTCCTGTTATTTAACGTTTCTAAAACCAAAGTCCTACCTTACAACAGTATGATGCAACCTTTAGTACTTAATAACAACAGTCTAGAGGTAGTTGAATCGGTGAAGTTCTTAGGGATTATTGTGGATAAGTCTCTAAAATGGAACTTGCACATTGATGCCTTACACAAAAAATTAAGTTCTGCTTGTTTTGCGCTAAGATCAGTTGCTACGGAAATGAATTTGTCAACATCTAGGACCGTTTATTATGCCCTTTTTGAGTCTCATCTTCGGTACGCCCTTCCATTCTGGGGTACGTGTTGTGCGACTCAATTTGAGCGTATTTTTAAACTACAAAAGAGAGCTCTTCGTTACTCCCTGAGACTCAATAGCAGAGTTCATTGCCAAGAATTCTTTAAAAAATTTAAAATATTAACTCTTCCTTCTTTGTTTGTTTTTGAATCCGTTTGTTTAATCCGCAAACATGCATCAGAAGGTCCAGAGCGACCCACTCATAACTATCCCCTTAGAAACATGGATCATAATCTTTATCTGCCAACCCCACGGTCTGAGCTGGTTAAGTGCTCTATACTATACAATTCGAGAAAAATGTACAATCACCTGCCATCTAACATCAAATCTATTGCAGCATTTCCCGCTTTTCGCAAGGCCTTGAAAGCTTATTTGCTGGAGAAAGCTTTTTATACAGTGAATGACTTTTTTATAAACGATTTGAGTTCAGCAAATTGACTTGTAGGATTATTACTTTCGAGTACTTGTGTACATATTTGCAGCGGCATAGAACTTTTGATTTACTTTCCCTTTCCCTTTTCCTCGTTTGCCTTCTTTTTGCTCTGACGTTGTATACTTATTGTTTGCAAAATTTTTAATTTTTTAATGTGTACTTAATAACTGTAAAATTATATTAAGTAGTATAACTCACGCCATTTACTTGGTGTCTGTTTCTGTTTTTGTTTTGTTTGTAGTTTTTTACTATTTTTTGTTTTTTATTGTATTTTTTATTTTGTATAAGCTTTGTCCACAAATTGTTAAAATTTTTTGACAATAAAGCATACCTTACTTACTTACTTACTAAGGACTTTGAACCGATGAAACTTACAGATCATATAAACAATATATACACGAGTCAAGAAACTTGTGAAGTCGTAACGATTAAGTTCATTTAAGATACTAATTAGGGGATGATTTTCTCGATTTTTTTACCAAAACCAAAAGGGACTAACTTCATTTTGAGCGTAACTTGTTTAATTTTGATGTCAGAATTTTTTTTTATAAAACAAAAATGAAGCTTTTTTTAATCACTTTAAATAAGTTGTAATGAGTTTTCCCCGAAATGTGCTTCATTTTTGGTTATTTCACGTTAAAGTATTCCATTTGGAATTTGACGAATATGAACCTATTTTTCATTAGCTATAACTCTGCTTCTACTAGGTGTAGAGACGTTATGTATACACCATTTTTTTAAATTTTTTACAGGCTATATTTTTGCTAAGAATGTTTTTTCGACAAAATACTTACTATTTGAGTTATTTGCGAAAAACCGTCTAATAGCGTGGTTATTTTGTTGAAAAAATGAACATATTCACTGCCAAATAACTCGAAAACTATTGACTTAGTGAAAAATCTCTATAGAACAAAAGTTACTTAAAATTAGCCAGTTTATCCATTTCCTGACTTTCTTTGGACGAATATTTTTTCACCCTCAAGAGGGGGTGAAAACCACCCCCAGGGCAAAAGCACATATCGGCACAATATCACTTTTTTTCTTTGACTTGTTAGCTATTTGTATGCCAAATTTCATGTCAATCCCAGCGGTTCTTTAAAATTTAGAGGTTTTGCAATATTTTACCGTTAAAGAACGGACTAATATAAGGGTGGCCAAGCTCCTTGATAGTCCGAGCCATTTTTCAAAATTATAATTTTTCGCGAGCCGCAGTTAAACAATAAAAAGTGTAAAAATGGTATTAAATTTTTCTCTCAGTGATTGGATTTCACGAATTTTAAGGTGAAATAATAGCTATTTGTATAACAAGGGCGGAAGGTGCTACTTTTCCTCCGAGAATGAAGTTTTAATCATTCAAGGGAGGAAAAGGCACTTTACTCCCATGTTATACATATGGTTTTTCCACACTCCTCAAATAACAAGTCATTTTTTCATTTTTACTTAATTTATTTATGTAACTAACCAACAAAATTTATTAAAACTAAAACTAACAAGTAGGTACAATATAACTGTCAACTGTCAAATTTAAGTCAAATTATTAATGTAAACATTGTTAAATCAAAATAACAATTTACTGTTTTTTACCATTCTGCAAAATACAGGGTGTTTTATAAATAAACGTTAAAAGGTATAGATACTTATTTAATAGAAAACAGATATTGTACAGGGCGTCAATAAGTTATATTTCATGAATGAAATACCATAACGTCACTTTTGCTTTTCCTCCCTAGCTCCCTACAACCAGGTCTGCAAAAGTATACTTTCGGTAGAGGTAGGTGGAAAAAGGGTTTACATCGTTGCGTTACTTACAATCATAAAATGCATAAAAAAATAAAAAAAAATAAAAACTTGCATCGGAAATCGAACCCGTGATTTTCGGGGCGCTTTGATTCGTAATCGAAGCCTAGACTCACTCGTCAAATTCCACATTATTTGTCATGTGGAAAATAGGGTAGCTGAACGTTTTACTGTTTGACAGTTGTTTTGAATATAATTAAATTATGTAGTTTAAATTTTGTGGAAGAAAATATTAAAATATAACAAAACAGTAAGAAAACAATATATTAGATGAAGATTGGTAGAACTTTTGTTGGTAATCAAATTAAGTATGTAAATCAAAGCATTACATACCTACTGGATAAATAAATCTACGCCAAAAAATCATAATTTAAAAATAAAAATCGGACCTAATTTGGGATTTCTCTTTAAAATCCCCATTCTTGAGAAAGTAAATGTACAGTAGAGCGTCGATTATCCAAACGTCGATCAACCGAACGACCGCTTATTCGAACTATCGACTCCCGCGTCCCGCACTCGAATACCGAGCAAGCGTTAGTAATTGACGCTTAAAATATCTTCAATTTTCTTCAATATTGTATCCAAAAATAATTATGTTGTTGCAATGACTGCACTTTTTTGTTTAGTTGCTAGTTGCCATTATCAAGATATTAATAAATATGTAGGTATATAAATATGGCTTTTATTCACTTGTGGATAAATATGTATGACTATAAATATGTATCAATATATTGTAGTTCGATTATCTGAACAAATCGGTTTTCCGAACACCTATGTCCCCCAATTAGTTCGGATAATCGACGCTCTACTGTATTTCAACCTAATCCAAAAGTATAATTACAATATGATTATAATAAAAACTACTTACCAAATTAGAATGAGTTTTCCTTGTCCAAAATAGTCCAAAAGTCCAAAAATATAGGTATATGAAAACTATTTAAAAAGGCAGTATAACTATTAACTAACTTTTGTTTGTTGTTTCTTTTCACACAAATTTTAAAACGCAACAACCATAAATAATCAAACTACAGCTCTGTCACAGCCGCCATATTGAATAATTTTTGACATGTCATTTGAACATCCAATCAGAACAAAGTTATAATACGCATGCGCCGGGATCATAGGTTTTAACATATAAAAATTCACCCTCATATCGCCGGTAAAGAAGTATAACGTCAAAAATTAAAAGTAATTCAGGGACATTTATTGAGAGCCACAAATAATCCTTCAAAGAGCCACATGCGGCTCGCGAGCCACAGTTTGGCCACCCCTAGATATTCCATTAACTGGAATATTGCCTAGAATATTTATTTAAATGCAGTGTAATACTTCAGCATTAAATTTCATCTTATATGGTATTCATTTGAAGATACATCAATAATTACTTCATTGATAATTCCAAAAGAGAAAATTATATAAACAGTATGGCAAAAATAGGTCAGACACAGATCTTTAAAACTCTACGGTTGTCAAAAAGGAAACGAAAGTAGCACTAGCACAAGTTAAAGCATAAGCGTATACATTAAAGCAGAAGCATAAAGGATATAAAAGATATACTGAATATACAAAATGTTAGTTCACGAAAAAGATAAATGGCGATGGAAAAAGTATATTATGGTATATTCCATTAACTGGAATATTGCCTAGAATAACAATGATTATAAACAGTAAGCGTTTTTACAAGTTTTGCGCGACAATGTACCTAATTTTTTAATACAGTACCCACTTTGATTATATTTTTTATGTGGGCCCATACCTATTTGATCTTTAAGGTGGCTTTCACGACTCGTTAGAGCAAACTATAATTCTAGTTAAAATAAAGGAAATGATTCTAGGTTATTTTCATTTAGACCCCACATCATTGTTGTATATCATAGCTAAGGCAAAAAAAGTGATTCTCAAAAAAGGTACAAAATAATGAATTATCTTTCAATAAAGTCATCCCAGGAACGCAACTCATAAATATTGGCAATATCGTTTTAAAGTATTTTTGTTTAATTTATTAATATTTTGTATTTTGACAACGACGTAAGATGTGGACGTCGAAACGTTAATAAAATCATTTTTTTAATTAAATTGTGGCTTATTTCCCATTTAGAATAATTAATTCTAAAAAAGGTAGTGCCAGATGGGAACTAGTTTTATGTATCGTCCATTTTGCCTCGTAGAATGCAATGCATAGCTTTTGACCACACGCGTCTCCCCTATTCTGCTTAATGTGGTTATTCCATTTTTTTTCTATTTAGTGTCCATTCGTTTATACGCTGTACGTTACATTTTCTTCTAATCTCTTCTTCTCTTTCGATCTCTCAGCGTATTTCCTGTAATTCTTCTAAGTATTCTCATCTCTGTCGTTTCTACTAGTCTTTGTGTTGTGGCTCTATCGGGTATTGTTTCTGATGCATATATGTCATTATTAGTCTTAAACTGACAATATAAATTCTTGACTTTATGTCATTTGGTTATTGTCACAATGATTGAATAATAATTGTGAAAATAACTAGTGTATATTAATCAATAACACTCAATTTATTCAGCCAATAAGTTAGTTTCGTATATTTAATAAAGAATTGTAATTCTGGCAGCAAAACACTTTCTTGATTTCGTAGATGATAAGCAATTACCTTGGTTTATCGTGACAACGTACAAATTTCATTAAAACAAGGTACAAATGTTGTTAATATAGAGAAGATAATATTTGATTATTCCATAGATATAAACTGATTGTTATGACAAAGAATGCATTAATCAATCTACTACTGCGTTTAATAACCACAATCAATGCGTACATGGTAACAATAAACGCAGTTGTTCAAACAATAAATGTTTTGCTTGACCATTTGAAATGTTACGGCTTTTCCTTATCGTTATACCCCGAGCTTCTCTGTGTTACCATTGTTTAAAAAATAATTCTTTGTTAAACAATGCTGGTACCTCTGCCGAAATGCCGAATAATTTCATTTCGTTTCCAAGTGTAGTCCGTACTGGAAGGAAGTTTTCGTGTGTCTATTATCGTACCTATTCATTTTTTTCGAATCCTGAGAAAACTAAGTATTTTTGAAAAATTTAAACGCAGAATAAAATATTACAGTATTATCGACGGTCTGAAGTCCCTGAGAACTTCTATAATGATTATTTTAATAAGTCACAGGGGTGAAAAAGAGAAAATGTAGTATGATTTTTAATTTCAAATATACCATTCAAAAGGAACTTTTGTTTATTATAAGGGACTGTCAGCCCTCGGTAATAATGTAATCATTTATTCTGCGTTTACATTTTTCAAAAATACTTAATAGTTTTCTCAGGATTCCAAAAAAAATGAATGCGTTTCAAGAGAATTCGATCAAAATTTTGCACCTGCGCTCTCAAAAAGGATTAAAGTGCAGGATTAAAGGATACGTTTTTGGAATCACTATTTCAAACGATTTTAAATTAGCTGCCACATGACGTACTTTCCCATTTAAAAAAATCAAAGTTGTGCTTGTCACCTGAAAAGGGGTCGCGTAAAGTTCGAAACATTGATTTTATAATATACTTTGATTATTATAAAAATCGACCTGTCCAAGCGTTTTGCTTATGTGCTAAAAATAAATAAGTTAATAAGGGCGGGGTAACACTTATTTCAGCGCACTGTATAAGTGAAATCATATGAGAAATCACACAGAATGTAAAGTTCATTATGTTTAGGACAAAAAAGGGGTATTTGCAAAATTATTATTAATCAATTAATATCATATGTATATTGAGCTAATGCATTCAGTAATTATTAATATAAAATACGTTCATAGTAGGAATGAACGAAACTGATTGTAGGAATGAATATAATTGCTTGTAAGAATAACCGTATTTATTGTGGGAATGAACGGAACTAATTGTAAGAATAAACGGAAATAATTGTAGAAATAAACGAAATTAAATGAATGCATGAAGCAGTAGATATACGTTAGGAGAAACAACACTGTTATTAACACAACGAATAGTCTGTCGGTCAATTAACGACGTTGTTTTTTCAATGAATAGTGTTCGTTCACTCAGTGAACAGTGTTCGTAATATCAATAAAGTGATATTATGGTATACATAATGAAAGTATTATATATTAATAAATGGATGTTCATCCATTCAATAAACGTAATACATTGGATCAACTAACGAAAATAATGAATTGATGAACATCGCTGTGTTGTTCCAATAAAACCTAGAATTGGACAAATTTTAAGTATTGCTTTTGTTGTCTGAATTAACATTTTTATTAATATTACGTACCTTTTTCGTTGAGTGTACGAATATATGGATAGCCCCTGTGCTATAACAGAAAAACGGGAAAGCGACAAAGCGAGATTCCGTCGAACGGGAGAACGAACGTACACAACACACATAAAGGGTAGGCCAGGGATGAGATTCGATTGGTTTGTATGTGGTACGAAACGGGATTTCTCTCTCAGATCGGACTTAATTGTATTTACATCAAGAATCACTTTTTGTTCTGTTGTTCTGTTTGGAAATAATATCTATCTATCGACGATTTCTATTAGAATGACGATTTAAATACTCATTATTCGGGAAGGATTAGGTGTTTGTAGTACAATAATGTATCTCTTAATATAAATATTATTTCTATTATTGAGACGATAATCGAAACGCAAATAGAACATATTTTTGATTAAAATTTTTGTTTATTACCATTAAACCTACAGAGGCACAGTATATAGAGGATCCACAGTAAAACCACTCCACTGACGGCGCTTTGATCTCAAGAAGTAATACCGGCAGTACGCAATTGATAAATGTAAAAAAATGTAATTTGATTAGACATGAAATAACTTATTTATTATACGGATTGTTTTATAGTTTAGTCACCAAGCTGAATGACGTGGCAGATATGGATTGACATTGTTAATATATTTTGTTTATATACTATAGTATTTTTATAAGTATCCCTTTTTAGTTTCTTCTCTTCGACGAATGTTGGCGATCATCAAGTCCATCTTTATCTTATCTACAGCAGCGGGGAAGAGCTGTACATATGTTTTGTTCCAGATGTCTCAACCCAAGTAGCAAAGCTTAAATGAAAGTTCGCCGGACACACTGTACGGCAGAAGGATGAAAGATGGAGTAAGACGATTATACATTGGAGACCGTGGAACCACAAACGAAAAAGGGGAAGGCCACAAATGCGATGGTCAGATGACCTGAAGAAGCACACTGAGTCAAAATGGATGCAAATTGACCAAGATAGAGAGGCATGGAAGAAGGAAGAGGAGGCCTATATCCAAGGATGGATGTTTAGGGCTGATTAGATAGATAGATTGGTTCTGATAATAATCCTTTTTAGTTTATAAACGTAATATTGTAAACTTGTTAAACATTAAATTGAAACAAGGGTGTTTAACAAAGAACAAAAACAAAGCTTGAGAAAAAAATAGCAGAAAAAGTTGGACTAAAAATCAATGAAGAGAAAACCAAATATTATGTGTTCGCAAACAAAACGGACCGAAGGGACAGAATTAGGCGAAATATCACCGCCAATACCTACCTATAGCTTCGAAAGAGTTGAACGTTTCAAATATCTAGGAGCAATAATTACGGCTTAGAATGCTATCACCGAAGAAATAAAAATCGATGCTGCAAACCGATCTATCTATGCACTGGATAAGCTTATAAAATCAAAAATTGAATGTCCCGAAATGTGGCGATTGGCGATATTGGCATATGATCGCTACATGATTTTGATCATCTACCCTTGACCGTCGTCTTTGAAGATTCCAAACGGGCAATATAACCTGGTGATAATACAAACAAAAGATGGATTCTACAAAAAGCAAATTATTATAATTTGTATTCATCCAACTTTTCCTTAGATGCGTAATGGAATAATGGTTAAAAGTGCAATATTTTGACCTCTCAGGTCCGATGCACACTTGCGTCTTTTCAAGTAGGGACGTAGGGTACACACTGCGAGCAAGCTGTGGGCGCTTGGCTTGTTTCCAAGCCAAGTTTCACGTCAATACACATTTGAGCTGTTTCTCGGCGTCAATAAAGCCAGAAATAAACAGCTCTGTATCTACGTTGTTAAACTGATTGCCTAGCACGGACTGCCAAACCGACCGACTTGTTGTGCAAGCCGCGTGCACGTGGCGGAGTCTCGGCCTACGCCGCTTGCAAGTCACTTGCAAGCAGCTTGCACGCCGCGGCTCAGCTCGAGTGTGCAGTGCCTAGTAGTGTTGCCCAAATGCAAGAACAATACGATACTTAGACAGTCTTGGTCTTGCAGCAAGAGTCTTGGTCTTGCAGCAAGAGTCTTGCAAGTCTAGCAGTTACCCATAAAACCTATTGCTATTTATTAAACGTTACTTTAGATCTTAGAACAACGTAACAGAGTAGGTACGTTTCAAGCTTGAATTAACATAGCCCTAGTAAAGACTAATTAAATTAATAAATGTCTAGTCTAAACAACTAACACCGGAGATCAAAAAGGATTAGATAAAAGACACTTATATTAGATTCGAAGAAAAGCTCAATTGGAAATAAAGTTTAGTGATGTCGAAAAAATATAACTATTCGTTACTTTATACTCGTTCGTTACTATACAATACCCTAAGTACCGAATACTAAACGAGAATTATAATATTGTTTCTTCGCTACTTTAAATATTTCGGTATTTTGTTTACACGGTAGGGGGCATTATCTGTTATTAATTTGTCTCGTTACTTTTAAATATTAGCCGCGCTCTTTCAGCAAATTTTGTTCGAATTTCGAATTCGAACCGAATGATCTCATCTCATAGGTACCTAATAAGGAAAAAAATTATCGAGTAGGTGTCCTTAAAAGTAGGTCTCTCTCTTCAATTTTGACCCCCGGAGGGAGTGTAGTGGTCGACGTGATGTCGTGTATTGTCCGTCTCCAAAGATCTCTGTCTCTGGTCATTTCTTTTAACTCATACATAGCTCTTTTGCATATTCCTGTAATTTGTTCGATCCATCTTGTTGGTGATATTCCTCGTGATCTTCGGCCTTTCCTTGTATAATGAGTCTTTAGTCTTTCCATATTTTCTGTGTTTGCTCTCATAACATGTCCAAAGCATATTGTTGGAGATGGACTTTACTGGAGAGTCGTTGGCTAACTTTTAGCTCTCTTAAAATCGAATTATTTGCTCTGTGGTCGGTCCAAGGAATTCGTAGCATTCGTCTCCAACAGAACATTTCAGTGGCGTCTATTTTTCTTCTTTCCGATTTTCTGAGGGTCCAAGATTCACATCCGTAGGTCAATATTGGGAATATTAAGCAGTTGATTAACCTCATCTTTAACGCTCTTGAAACTTGACAGTCTTTCCATATTGTGGTCATTTTTGCTGTGGCAACTTTTGCTAGATCACATCTACGTTTTATTTCTTCCTGTAGTGACCCTATATTTGTGATTAATTATCCCAGATATAAATATGAGCTCACAACCTCAAACCGGTCAATTGTGGTTATGTGTGGATGATTGTTATGTAGTCTATCCAATCCACGACCATGATCTTTGTCTTTGATATGTTTAATTGCAGACCAAATATTTGACTTTCGTTTTCAACCAGTTAAGTCTTATAAGATCAATTAGCTCTGCTTTTGACTATTTGCAAGAAGGGCTGTGTCATCTGCGAAACGTAGGTTGTTTATTTTATGACCATTTATTGAGATGCCTTTTTCCCATCCTTCCAGTGCTCTTCTCATAATATGCTCCCCATATATATTGTATAATTGTGGAGATAGTATACCTACCTACATCCCCAGTGGTGTCATGGCAAAATTAGCAGTGCCGGAACGCACTTTTACTAACTTTTTGACAAGTAAAATATTACTTGATGTTTTTTAATACAAGTTACGTCTGCATATTTTAAAATGTATATGCATTTGCTTAATTCAAAAATGTTTAAATTCTGGAATTGTTGCTTTTTTCTTAACCAGTGCCGGAACGGCGTTAAGGCACCATGACACCACTGTACATCCCTGCATGTCTGACACCCCGTTCTGGATGAAATTCGTTTGAAAAGTAGGTATGCTAACCTTATTATATATTTTAAGGGTGTCAGCAATGTCGAGAATATGTAGCAGCATATTAATCTGGTTTTAAAGTGTAATGTAATATCTCTATTCAAAAGAAGATTCTTTAGTTTATAGAAGACGACTCTGGCTCTTTCGATACGTATTTTTAATTCTTTCTTCATATCCCAGTATTTTAAATAATTATAGCAGATAATTGCAAACAATCAGTTAGCGTATATTATATTTGTTTTCAATGCATGTATGGGACTCATATGGGAGTAACTACTAACCTACCAACCGACGAAAAATTTATTTTATAGCGAACATTTTTGCTGGCTCTGTATATCTATTATTTCACCTAATACCCTACCAAACACCAAACAACATCTAAAGGCATGTAACAACTCAAAAATGTTTATTTGGGCATCATTGTATGGAGATTCAAAATAAATACCACCTACAAGGGTAGGTAGGTACATTACATAGAGATATGAACTATTTTCCAACTGCCGCAAACGAGAACGGAAATGTGTATTTGTATACAAACCAGTGGTGTCATGGTGTGGGAACGCGTGGGAACGCCGTTCCCACACTGGTTAAGAAAAGAAAAAAAATAATAGAGGATTTAGGTTTTGTAAACAAAAATTAGCAATGCGTTCCGGCACTGCGTTCCCGCACTGCTAATTTTGCCATGACACCACTGATACAAACTAATTGAAAAAGTAGGTACACAGGTTACCAACAAGATTATTTACAAAGGATTACATTATAACGGCATTAAGTATACATTATAAGTTCCTTTTTAAGCATGCCGGCGATACCTGAATAGAGATTTTTAAGCCTTTGTGGAAGATCCGCTACCGGTGATGCGTCGGTTCCTAAAGAGATCGTTTCGCTTGAAAACGTTTCGGTTAAATGTATTAAAATTTCGTTCGTTTGTAATAATAACAAGTATTTTTCAGAGTTTCTAAAAATATCTTCTTTAACACGTTCGGTGCCTATGACGCACGAGTGTCGTCCCCACGGTTTCATCGAGGGTACCGACGACGCACGAGTGTCGTCAGTAGTACTGTGTTACTAAATAAATGAACGATTTAAGTTAAGTGATACCAGCCAAGTGGCGCTTGTTCAAGATGGGCATCGAACTTGTTAACGAATCAACAATCACTTTGGCGATTTTTAAATTGATACAATTAGGCCCCTTTTGAAAATTATTGACAATGTTTGGAATACTATTATATAAGTAATACTTGAATTACTTGAAATCTGGCCGTGTCTTCACCAATCACAATCAAGCGGACAGGCAACAAAAATTTCTCTCTACATAGTAGATATCATGGAAGTATGACAAGTATGTACAGGGTGTATACAATGCAGGGTCTAGATGAGCGTTCAAGTATTACGTAACGCGATTTTTGACCCCCCCTACGTAACGCACTCTAATGGGCGTTTAACTATTGCGTAATACAATTTTTGAAGATTTTTGACCACCCCTCCCCCCATACGTAACGCACTCTAATGGGCGTTTAACTATTGCGTAACGCAATTTTTGAAGATTTTTGACCCCCCCCCACCTGCGTTACGTAATACTTGAACGGTCCCTAGATTCTAGACTAACTAGAGAACTTGTTCAATTAGTTAGTCATTTAGTAATATGTTTATGTTTGGATTATTCGTATTTGTGATTATCGTTGTTTTTGTTTTATTTGCATTAATTTTAAGACGATATTTTTCACCTTCGTGCACTACCTTGTGCAGCAGATTTTGTAGTTCTTGACTCTTGGGACAATTAATACCGTATCATCGGCATATCGGTTGTTATTATAAAACTTTCTGCTGTTGGCTTAGGTATATAGGAACCTCCTTGTGTCTCATCCAGAACTCGTGCAAATATCTCCTCTGCGTACAGGTTTAATATAAATGGCGAGAGTATACAACCTTGTCTAACTTCTTTTTTAATTTTTATGGTCTCATTGTTTCCAACCTCCATTCTAATAAATGCATTTTGGTTCCGGTAGAGTTCATGTATTACACAGGCCAACAAAAATTTTTTTTTACAAAACTTGTCTTACAAATTTTTTTAAACCTATGTATTTTTTGGCGCTAAAAATGAATCTGAAATTAGATTTTACGTATCACCCATAGTTTTCCCACAATATGACACTGGTTTATTATATTATACATTATAACCCATACAGCACAGGTCATCTTTAAGATATCTTATTTACAACCAAATATGGTCTTAATGTCTTAGGTCTCAATTAAGACTTTTAAAAGATATCTTTAAAACGCAAAAAAGATATCTTTTAAACATCATATTTAAGACATTTTTTCTTAAAAATAGGTTATGTTATAATTACGAATTTAAAAGTTAGGTTAGGTTAGTAAAACATTTAAGACAAGAGCTGGTAGCAAAAAGACAAACTCCAAACAAAAGCTTTTTCACATCAGTGACTTCAGTGGTATTTCCCATATGGTTTTATTTGAGGGATATTTAGAAGACTACAGATTTTAATAATGCAGTAAGTTTAGATTTAGATTGTTATATTATTAAAGTAAAAAGTTAACTTTGTTATCAAGAGTAAATGCATGTCTCCTAATTCAACAGCTTACCTTAACAATATGCTCTTAAAAATATATTTTTTAGGTAGGTATCGGAGCTTGTTAAAGTAGGAGGATACAGCCTATGATTTTGTATAAAGAGTTGGAAAATTAATTATTAGCAATGAGCAAGCTTTAAGTACAGTTGGCTGGGACAAAAAGGCAAACAAAAGTTTTGTGATACCAGAATTGCAAATCTGATAATTGGTAAAGCTTATTCTACATGTACATGTAAAATTTTAATAGCAATAAACGTATTTTTAGAACCTAATTATTTTTATTAAAAGTTCGTTTAAAATATTTCATAAAAAATTAAAAAGAAAGCTATCCTAAACACCTTAATAATATACAAAAAAATACATCTTTAAGACGTCGTAAAGATATCTTTCCGGAAATACCAGACATCTTTAAGACGTCTAAAACATCTTTAGTGAGTTATCTTTTAGATTTCTTTAAGATGTCTTTGTGTTATCTGGGAACATTATTAGTAATAATTTGAGAAAAGACAAAATACCGAAATACATTAAAATGGTACATTATTAGAATAAAACCTTTAATCTAATGTAATATTATAGGTCTGTGCAATCATTTCAGGTGTCAATGCTTTTGTATTTAATTCTTTCTATTTTTTATGTAAAACTTCTGAAGTAGCTTTTTCTCCTTTTCTCCTATGCGAGGCACTCTGTTGTTCCTGATGAAGTGACCAATAGTAATCACCCATCCCATCACATTAGTGTTCCAACGTCCCTGGTATCGTTTCTCCATCACCTTGATATCCCAGTGGAATCGTTTGCCTTGTTCTTCACTGATATCACTCAGATTTTGAGGGAAAAAGTCAAGATGGTTATGCAAAAGGTGGATTTTGAGGCTCATTTGACATCCCAAATCTTAAATCTTATCTAATATCTTAATATCTAATAAATTACCTAATATAAGGTCGGAATTAGGGTCTTTCACATTACCTAAATTGGTTACAACTTTTTTGAATGCAATACAAGCTTCTTTTTCCTTAGTAGTCATCTTGGTTTCAAAGGTAATTATGCAATTTTAAATGTTAAATTCTGAAAGAATGGTGGGTGATACAGCATTTTTAATATGCTTTTCGAACTCAGCACACTAAAATACATAAGATAGTGGTAATCTTATCAAAAGAGTTTTTTTATTGTTGGCCTGTGTTATTCGTTGGGATCGATGTTCTTGTTTTGTAAACATTCTGTTAATTTTTCGTACTTGACCTCATCGAAGACCTTTTCGTAATCTATGAAATATAAATATGTATTTTTTTTGTTGATCGCAATATTTTGGCATGAGAATAATAAAACTAAATAAGGCTTCTCGGATTCCCTCTCTAGATCCGTTCTTCACACTTCGTAAATTCGTTATGAATATTTTCAGAAATAATTTTAACATTTGGGACATGAGACTTATCAGTGCCGGATTAAGGGGGGGGGGCTATGGGACTATTAGCTCCTGGCGGTAAATTTTGAGAGGCGGTACGTCGCGTCGCTCCCATCACGTTTTAATTCTATATGTGGATATTTCAAATTTATGGGGTTGCAGCAGAATGCACTATGGAAAGTACTTCTTTTTTTTTTAGTTGCTAAAGAAATTTATGTTTTTTTCTCAGCTTCAACTTACAGATGGAAACGACTCAATGATCTATTGAAAAATTGTGGCCATACAACATTTGTTCCAAAAAGAGTTAATGTGACTCGATGGTCAGGACGATTTAATGCATTAAAAGCTCTTAATTTATGATAGCAAGATATAAAGCAAGCACTTCTAGAGTTATCCTCTAACGACGACGAGAAGATGCCAGTTCGCTGTCAAGCAAACAATTTACACGAAAAGATGGCTACGTTAGAATTTGGTTTTTATATTGCCTTTTGGTTTGAAGTACTGGAAAGAACTGACCTAGCGAGTAAATCTTTACAAAGCGCAAATATGGACTTACATACATGTTCGTCTTTGTATAGCTTATTACAACATTTTTACTAGTCTCTTACGAGTGATAAATGTAATTTATTTGAACATAAGGGACACTCTTATCACAACAAACGGAATACAGCAAAGAAATTAGAAGTCGCAAAAGAAAATTACAGTTTGACTAAGCAGATACAGAAGAGATCCTTACACCGCAAAGTAAGATTAGAACCCAAGTGCTGTACAAAACAATTGATTATTTGGTAAATAATCTGAAATCTAGAGGAAAAGCTTATGAAGATCTTGCCATCACTTTCTCATTTTTATTTTCTCTACCTCTTTCAGAGGATAACGTGATTTCAGACAAAGCGTCGGTATTAGTGAATATTTATTCCAATGATTTGGATACATCTCTAGCAAGTGAGTGTATTCAATTAATAGTATATTATTCAACGAGCATGTAATGATGGCTATTACTCACGATGATGAAGTTTGCGACACGAGCCGTAGGCGAGTGTCGTAATTCATCAGAGTGAGTAATAGCCATTACATGCGAGTAGAATACTATACTTTTTCTACGACCTTTTTTTATTTTAATTAGTAAAGAATTTAATTATCAACTACTCGAGATTAAAATTATAATCATTTACAAAAATACCTAATTACCCCTAGTAGGTACGTGGCTGAATAATTGGTTGCCTACTATTACTAAATTCTTATTTATTGTAAAAATACAACTAGAAATAGTCAATATAAGTTCTATTCGTTTCCGAAAAATTATAAGCTTACATTTGTACCTACTTACTGTCAGTGAATTTAATAAATAGGAAATGGCTGTTGTCGGTGGACGTATTTCATATATATACATAGTTATAATGTACATTTACATTTAACTATATATGTATAATATAATAATATATCTATAACTATATATAATATGTTATAACATATTTAACACAATAAGTATAACTTGAAAAACAAACACAATATTAGTTATAAATTCCAATTAACATAAACAAAATGCGCTAAATGTCACTGTCACTAAATTAAATGATAAACGTCAAAATTTTTAGTAAACATGATATAAACGTAAAAAATATACTGACATTGTTACAGTTAAAATTCCTTTAAAAATTTTTCGAATTTAATTATTGGTATAAATTACAATAATTATTGTATTAAATAAACAATTTTAAGTAATTTTATTTGCAGTTTTTATACGATTAATATTAAAAGTGGCATGCGCCACTTGAATCTAACTTCAGCCCGTGAGTAATGACCCGTGAGTAACTTCAGCCCGTGAGTAATGAATTATTACTCACGGGTACAGTAATGGGTGCTATTATCTATGAAAAAATAGCGAATAATGAGCATGTTATTAAACGGTCGTAGAAAAAACATTTTATAATGTCACTACTAGGCCAAGTTGAGTACCTATAAAAATTTAACAACTCACAGTGCTACTTTTGTGATGAAGCTTTTGCATAAAAATAATATAATTGCAACCTTCCCAAACGTAGAAATAGCACTAAGAATCGTCTTATCGTTGATGGTTACTAACGCAACTGGTGAAAGATCATTTTCCACTTTAAAACGGGTCAAAAATTATTTGAGAAATACGATGACGGAAGAAACATTAAATACGTTCTCTGTTTTAAATATTCATCATAGTCATCTGCTTACAAAATTAGATTTTAATAAAATCATCGACCTGTTTGCAAGTAGGAAGTCCAGGAAAATTTGTTTGTAAATATATAATTATGTTAATTTACTTTATAAGTTGTGAGTTTGTGTCTTTGTGGCTTTTTTGTATATTTGTAATAAATTACATAGTAAATATTAAAATAGTTTTAATGAATTGTTAACCTAAGACGCATCTATACCTACTGGAGAGTGGCGGTATAGTATGACCTAGCCCCCGGCGGTCTATGAACTAAATCCGGCACTGAGACTTATCAATGGAAATTTTTTACATTTGCGTTTTTGCATTTAGGAAGGGGTACAAAAGTCGATGATAGCCATGCTTGTACATTTTGCAAGTTTTGCATATATTATTGAAGATGTAAACTAACAAAAATGAACCGAATTGAAGTATTAGAAATGTGGAATCATATGAGAATGATAAGGATTCCTCGGATATCACACATAACATAAATAATACCGAAGTATTGAGAAGAGTCAGGGTGGACAGCTGCATATACCTTGATACCAACATAAACAGCCAATGGGACCACTCAAGTGAAATAAAACAACATAGGAAAAGCGAGATCACCGTTCATAACGATGAAGTCGCTTTTCAGCAGTCACGATTTACCACCTGCTACCAAAATCTATATCATCAGATGCAAGGTATTTAGACAGAGAGAACCAGGGAGAAGAAAAATATCTTGGCTTCAAAACCTGAGAGAGTGGTGTAAGTAAAACATCCGGAACCGATAGGAACCGTAAGAAGAAGAAGAGAAGAGTCAACACGAATAGGCAGTTACTAAAGAATGAAAAACGAAGGAAAATATCTTCTTTGATGCATAATGTACATATTGGGAGCAGATATACCTATATGAAATACCTAGCTAGCCTGAGGCTACCCTACGTAAGCAGAAAACAATATTCTATGAGAAACATTCGACTTTGAACTGAAATACAAAATGCAGGAAAACTTTTTCATATGGCAGAAGGCTCCTGTGCGATGCTGGTAGTGGTAGCTAACGTCGGACGGTACAAAAAGAAGAAAAAGTTTGTTACTTGCTTGTATGCATATTCAGGTTATGTTGGATTAGGTATCGAATATAAAAATTTGTTAAATTGTTTGTTAAGGTTATTCCTAAAGGTAGGTATATTCTCGATAACTATGATCCTAATTAAATACTTATCCTTAAATAAAATCAACAAACAAAAAATAATGCCAATAAAAACAAAACTGTAGTACCTATGATAGTCTACTGTAGTAGTCATACCTACCTAACGCTTGAAAATATGGTTGGAGCTTTATATAAATTTCAAAATCTGAGAAGGTTTTAGACTAATTCGCAATATTTTTGAAGAGAGGGAAAGATAAACAGACAATTTAAACAATTAAACGATAGAAAACGCTATATTGGTCAAACAGCAAAGCATTTTTCAAAAGATTATGAGCACATAAATCCTTTTTGTTTAATCCATCATCCGAATATCGTAGATATTTGTTGAAATCAAGCATGGGTTTTAAAATTGCAGATAGATAGGTAGGTATCATGTTTTTCTAGATATTGTTTATTTTGCCGGTATACCATACTACATTTAGGTTATCTATCTATTTTCCGAGACTATGATTCAAGCACGTGTTAAAATTATCTTAAATAATAAGTAAGTATATTGCCCAATAAGTAGATAGGTACAAAAATTTCACGAATTTTTATAAGTATATTAATTTAGATATAAGTACAAACATAGGTATTTATTCTGTAATCGGCAAATTTTGCAAAACGTGGAAACAGTTATACCTATTGGAAAATAAAATTTAATGCAAAAAACATTAGATGAATGTAAATAAGTACTTACACGCTGCGACAATTTGGAGTACGGTATTGCACTAAAACTATTTTAAAAAGTCCACAAACAACAATTTCCAGTCCGAGGAAAAAACCGTTGCAATATAAAATGATTAAAAATAAATTAATTGTACACAATTAAGCAATTTTTGATACTTGACTAGATGAGTAAGTGTTCAGATTCAATGGAATGTGACTAATGGGAAGCACGCTTAAGTCTGCCCGAAAGTAATGGTCAACTAACTAAACAAATTTAGTGTGACTCTAAACACTACACGAATTAAACTGAATTCAATAGACAGCCACTCCGCAAATCTGTCATACGACCATATGAGCCCTGTAGTACACCTTTTTAGGTGTTTACAACTGTCAACACTCCGGTCCGCCCGCCAATCCCGGGTGAACGCGACACGCCGGGTCCAATGGGAGAGATGATGGGTGTGGCGAAGTATCGATTTCTCTGAATTAGTTGATCATTGGAGCGGAAGTTATTCTCTCCGCTAAGAGGGCGCCACTAGACCTGCTCAGTCAATGGTTTGAGTTGGGACTGGAGGTGCTACGCCAAACGCCACATCCGGATCGTAATCTGATCCCGTTTTTAACAAGTCGTTAACAATATCGCGGCTTTTGTGGATGGCTGTTGCGATTTTTCGGAGGAGGGGTTTATGTGTTTTGGTTTCAGGTACCAATACTACTAAGTCAACTTGTCTTATTGATAATGTTTTCACATTATCCGAAACCTTCAATTTCCTTATTTTAACTGTTACCTCCCCTCTTCTAGATTTAGCTAAAAGACATAATTTTGAGACGCAAGTATTTATTATCCAATCAGTAGCGGATCTACGGGGAGAAAAAATGGGGAAATCCCCCCCCCTAACAAGGTTAAAAATTAAAGAACGCATTAGGGAACTTACGACCCGTGACGTTACATAGTTGAACTTTATGGTTATATTTATTCTTCTTCTTATTCTTTAGTTTATTGGCCTCCGGTTATTTGGCCAGCTCATCGTCGCGGAATAAGGGAAAATATTTATATTCTAATGACATTTATCGTATGCCACTGTAATAATATATACCAGTATGTTGAGATTGGAGTTTGATACAGTTTTTAAAGGAAAGGAAAGAAGATTTACTATTTAAAATAAAAGAAAATACTATAAGTGTTGTTTAGGGCCATTTTGTAAAAGTACAAGTTTTCTATGAATTTAAAATAGTTCAAACGATCAAACGTATTTTCTACTGATGTTTATAATGTATAATTTAAAATTATCTGCCTACAATTTTGTTTACTTTGTTGGCGCAGAATGTAAACACACAACCATATGACGTCACGACACGTTTTGGGCTAGCTGCAATAATTTGAATTTAGAATCGTCTTTAGGGCCAAACGGAACACAAAAACAACTTTTTTTATCTTTGATACATGTTTTAAATTATGTTCTGTTGTGATTTATAACATTTTTTTCGAATTTAAAATTTTATGCAAGTTCTCTATTGTTGAAACATGAAAGGTAAACGACAGACAGACAAATTAAACCCAATAAACACGCTATAGGGGAGTGCATTTAGATTTTCACTTCGGAAAAAATCAAACAAGATAAAACTTTTTGTAATTTCATTAAGAAATGTTTAATAAACAACATATCAAAAAGTTCTACTCGAGAAGTGGGTGCTTCATTTTTTATTAAACAAATTAACAGCGAAGTTAGATGTTTTTTTAAATAACTCCGAAAATATAATTTTTAGAAAAAAACTGACTTGACCATTGAAAAATTCAGAAAATTTTACAAAAAAAACCTTATATAAAGATTTTTCTAAAATTAAATCTCTAGCTTCTGTAATTTTTTATTTATAACGCTAAAGTCACCCTTCTCACACATATTGGCGCACTGTAAACTAGCGTTGGAAGAAGTGCACGGTTGAGTTTTTTTAATGTAATTCTTTAACTAATTGATCAAAAGAAATTTTACAAATTGGACATGAAAGAAGATGAAATAAGCTATCCTATAGTTGTAATAAAAAGAAATAAAACGTATGGACATAAGTACGGTGTGGGCGGAATATATATATATATATATATATATATATATATATATATATATATATATATATATATATATATATATATATATATATATATATATATATATAAAAGTACTGAGATAACAGCTGGGAAAACCCTGGTACTGAGGAAGCAATGAAAGACTGGTGCTTCAAAGTGAGTGCCTTTTATTTTGGTCAAGCTTTCGCCTATTGTTTTTAGGCTTCTTCAGGACTTGCTACAAAGAAGAACATTCTTTATAAATATGCTTAAAGATAGAACAAGCAATTCTTACCGAAATAGGTGCACTAGTGCTCAGTGAAAATAAGGATACATCTTTTACCTTGCCTTTTTTGTGTATACATAAGTAATACAGATATTTTTGTTGTTATTACTTAGCTAATAAAACCAGATATCGAAACTGAGTCAGATCCTCCCTATTCAACCTAATCCATTGTAAGAAAATTTGGACAAGTGTCGTTAGAAGTTGATTTTTTTATTTACAAAATGATACCTATCGATCCATCGATTGTCAACGTCGTCTTCCGTTTTTTTACGTCTGACTGACACATAGAAGATTTGTTTAGAGATTTCGAGAGAAGAGACTCGTAACATCAAACAACCATTTAGTGACCTTCACTTACAATAAATTCAATGTATTTTTGTTTCTACGTCTATTTTGTACTACATATTTGTGTCCTTTTGATGTTTTTCATTTTTACCCTTTTAAATGTATAAAGTCAATCCTTCAATTTCTAACTTGTTTATAAAGAAAATATTATCTAATTCTAATGTCCAAATTTCGACCACTTTAAATTTACAATTTTAATAAGTATTACGTTTTACATTTTGTACTCCACATTTTATAAAGAATAGTCGTTTCCTGTAAGTGAACCGGATGGCGGGTCTGAGTGGGAGATTCCCTATCCATAATATTTTTAATAACTTGACGTAGAAGACACAGGGAATAGGTGAGGAGCCGGCATTTCAACAAGTGACAGTTGGAGTGTTGATCGTCTCTACGTTCTCCACCAAAAACATGTGTTTTAATGGCAAATCTATTGTAAGAACCATAATAATTTTCTTTACATTTCAAAGATCACCACTACCTTCCGTTTTAGTGGTATCGTTGGATTCGAACGACAGTTCAACAAGTGACAACTGAGCTGTCGGCCATTCTAACGATTTTCATTGCATTCTTTCACCTTTGATCCATCATTTGCAATTGGTTGGGTGGGAGGTTCTTAATCAGAAGCTCACCACAATTATATCATGAAAAAGAGAAGAAGTGATTTCAGACAGCTGTTCGAATAGTGACAGTCGAATGGTTGTTTGATGTTACGAGTCTCTTCTCTCGAAATCTCTAAACAAATCTTCTATGTGTCAGTCAGACGTAAAAAAACGGAAGACGACGTTGACAATCGATGGATCGATAGGTATCATTTTGTAAATAAAAAAATCAACTTCTAACGACACTTGTCCAAATTTTCTTACAATGGATTAGGTTGAATAGGGAGGATCTGACTCAGTTTCGATATCTGGTTTTATTAGCTAAGTAATAACAACAAAAATATCTGTATTACTTATGTATACACAAAAAAGGCAAGGTAAAAGATGTATCCTTATTTTCACTGAGCACTAGTGCACCTATTTCGGTAAGAATTGCTTGTTCTATCTTTAAGCATATTTATAAAGAATGTTCTTCTTTGTAGCAAGTCCTGAAGAAGCCTAAAAACAATAGGCGAAAGCTTGACCAAAATAAAAGGCACTCACTTTGAAGCACCAGTCTTTCATTGCTTCCTCAGTACCAGGGTTTTCCCAGCTGTTATCTCAGTACTTTTTTATTTACTAGTAACCCAATTACTCCTTGGACGTTTTTATATATATATATATATATATATATATATATATAATATATATATAAAAAACATACATAAATACATGAATTTTGTTTAAAAATGATTTAAAAATGTGTAACTACTACAATTTTACTTATAAAACTCTCAAATTTGCACAACTTAACTCTCAATCATCTTACTAAAAGATGTTTTATTCAAAAAAAATCTCAAAAATTTAATTCAAATAATACGATGTCTCAAAAAATGTATTTTTTGAAAACTTCGTAGTTTTACAGAATTCCCACCAGTTTAAGACGGTATTACTCAAGTTTGAATAAATCTAATACAATTTTTTTGCTATTTTTTTAAAGCTTGGGATGTAATCTTTAAAAAACACTGAATTATTTTAGTTTAAAAATGAAATAAACAATTTATTTTTGAGAAAACTTAGAAAGATAACAAAAATGTAATATGTAATACAAAAACCGAAAATTACCAGCTGAAAAAATGTATATAGGTACAGAGTGATCAAAACTTTTTTCTGTAAAACTTACCTAAAATACATTTAATAATAAGCTTCAAAAATAATAAATGTTCAACAAAAAAATTTTTTTTTAGCTCTTATACAGTATGTCTGCGTAACTTGGAACCTATTGATAACTTTTTTAATATCAGTTTTACGAAAAAAAGTTATTCTTTATAAAATACTCTGCATCGTATATAACATAAGACGCAGCCATCAAATATCAATTTTTTTTTAATTTTGTACGAGGTATGTCAATAAATATGCACTTCACTCAAGAGTAAAGTACCTTTATATTTCACAATATCGAAAATTTTTATAAAGAAAAGTTGTTTGGAATTAAAAACTATGTTCCAATATGTAATTATATCCTTCTAATCTAAAATTTGTTTTTTTTTAATATTCTTTCTAATAGGTACATTTTAATTTTTAATATTATTCTTGTGGCATTTTTTACAATTTTAACTATTTATAATAAGCCAATAATATTATTTTGTATTTTGACAACGGCACCCGATTTGGGCGTCGAAACGTTAATAAAAATCATTTTTTAATAATATTGTGGCTTATTTCCCTTTAATATTATTGGGAAAATTATTTGTTTATCTTTTTTTTAAGAATGAAATTCCATATTTGTTTGATTGGATTCTACTTGTTTTTCATTGAAATATCCGCCATTTTGGATCCGCCATTTTGAAATTTAAATTTTTAATCTTTAATTCAGATTCAACAACCTGTTACAAATAAAGACAATAAATGTTTTAGAAAAATGTTCTTTTTTATGTTCTTTTTAGAAAATCCGCATTTTGGATCCGCCATTTTATAGTTTATAATGTTAACATTTAAGTTAGGTTTATCAAAGCTCTCAAAAATAAATATATGTAGGAATAAATACATTTTGTAAAGAAATTATGATTTTACAACTATTTTTTAAGTTATCCGCCATTTTGGATCTGCCATTTTATAATTTAAATTATCAAAATTTGATTCAGATTTAGCAACCTCTCAAAAATATCCACATATATGTAAACAAACACGTTTTATAAAAAGATTCGGATTTTACAACTACTTTTTAAGGATTTTTAGGAAAAAATCCGCCATTTTGAATCCGCCATTTTGAATTTGCAAATTGTAATGTCAGATTCGGGTTCAGCATAATCAAAACTAAAACAGAAACATTTTTTATCAAAATAAAATGTTGAATTCACCCATATTCTTAACATTATTTATACAAAACAATTGTTATTGTTTAAACAATTAATAAACAATTAGCGGCGAAATTTGTGAGTAGAACTTTTTACTTTAACATATTTATAAACTAACAAAAAAGTTTTAGAAAAATATAACATTGTTTGATTTTTTCCGAAACATTGTATCTTTTCGTTCTAATTGCACTCCCCTACTAGTTAGAAAAATTAAAGGAACTTAATGCATAAAAGTTATTATTTATGTCTTATGTAGTTTGGGTTTACTAGTGATGAGCGAGACTGGTCTTGGTTTTGCGGTCTTGGTCTTGGTCTTGCAGCAAGACCAAGACCAAGACCAAGACCAAGACCAAGACCGCCTTTAGGTTTCCAAGACCAAGACCAGGTATTCAAGACCAAGACCAAGACCAAGACAAAGACCAAGACCGAACCTTGCAAGACTACGCAAGACCAAGACGAACCTGCAAGACTCTTGCACTCTTTTGCGAAATTGGTTTTTTATTATTTTTAAACCTTAAACAATATCGAATTTTTAAAATACATAATATTTTGGTTATATTTTTAAGTCGTTTTGTTTAAGTCAAACGGTTTGCATTTTCTCAACCTTCAAAATGTCCAGAAGGCAAGTTTTCAAACGGCGACAGTTCAAGGACAACTGAAATTACTTGTAAGACAAAAAGATGTAATTATAGATAGGGTAATCCATTAAAAAAAAAATGCCTTTTATGTACCAGTAGTTTTCGCTTTTTGTCTAATAAAAATACTGATACTTATTTCAATTATTTTCGCATAATCGAGGAAAAATGTAGGTCGCTAAATTTAAAATTAACACCAGAAAATATAATAGATTTTGAAAAGGGATTCACATTGCTGTGAAAGCATTGTGGCCTGAATAAAAAATAACTGGTTGTCGATTGTAATGTGTGAAGCTTGCTATCGCAAAATCCAAAGCTTAGGTTCAGTTTCTGAATATATCTAATGACAAAAATTCCGATACTGGGAAATTTTTAAAATTATTATTTGGATTATTTTTTTACAATCAACAAAAGTTGGAAGTTGAATTATTTGTGAAAATCCCGGATGACAAACGCGTAAAGAATTTTACTGATTTCATAGTTGAAAACTATTTGGAAGAATCTATAGGGTTTTCCCCAGAAAGGGCCAGTACTACAAATATAGTATGTGCCGCACTTGAAATGCATGCGAATCATTTCAGTGTGTTTTAAATTCTAGTTTTTACTAATCACAGCCGAATATTTTCAACTTTTTAAATGTCATAATGGGTATTGAATCCAAAAATATGTGAAAATTAAAAGTGCGAATAACTCGTGCTACGAGAGCAATGTAGTTTAAATAAAATTAAAGAACTACAAGATAACAAATTACAGAATTAAGCATTTATAACTCCCCATTAGGTTTAGTTATTATGTTATAGTATTAGGTCTATAAATAGGTATGGTAAATATGTATGTATTGTTATGATCTGCTTCTTATTTATTTTATATTAATTATTATTTATTTGATTAATTATTTAATTGTCGCAAATCATACAAAAAAAATGATTAAAAAATCTCAGGGTGCCTTTTTATACTATTAAAAAAAATCTAAATTATCTCACGTTATACCTATCTTCTCTCGTGGGTTCAGTATCTCTTAGTTGATCCTAATCGGGATAAAATAGGGAAAAGAAATAAAGCAAAATATTAAAATAAACATAGAGAATTGTCTTTTATTTTTCAAAATCGATACTCTAAAATCTATCAAATCTAAAACCTGTGGACACAGATGTCCGAATGAAATTTCTACCATTTAAATTTATTCTAGTTAAAAAAATATTTATCGGTTTGTTCCCGATTACTTTGGTACAACAAAATAAACAAAACCAAATTATGTATTCGCAAGATTAGCCATATTTACTATTTACTTTTTGAAATATTGGAATTTTAATTCATATGCTTTTTACTCAAAAATTTAGTTTCCGAACATAAAAATCTCTATCACATAAATTGACTGACCTTTTGCTTCACTCACTCTGATGTCTTCTCGTGACCCAAAACAGCTCTCCCTCGTTGACTATGTTAAAGGCTACTCATCAAAGCCCTCTCCGTTCTCCAGTTTCAAAACTATCAGCATACCAGCACCAATTCTCCAACAAGCCGGGCCTCTTTTGACACGTACTCGATACAAACAAAACTCCAAAAATTCTCTGCTCTCCTTCTCACAATAATACAGAATCAAAGAGGTATTTCGTCTCAATTTGATCTGTCTCTCGTTCCACTTTTCAACACTATTCTCCACTATCAAACAGCCACTGGTACTTGCTAACTATCTATCCACGAAAACGTCGAACTGCTCTTCAGCGATGCCAAAAACATAATGACTTCTTTTTCAAACTCTCTCAATCATTCAAACTACCTTTCCCCTTCCAACTTGCCAAGAATCAGAAACAATCTTTTCCATTCGACAAACAAAACAGTCATTTTCAAAATTATTCCGACCATCCTAATTACTTTCGAGGAAACTCTACAACTTTTACTCGTGTTGAACAATGATATTAAAATTTCCAAACTTTCTTTTAAACCACTTTCCCAGAAAGTGATAATTACATCTACCTGTGGATTCTATATTCTCGTAATAAACAATCTATTTTCATTTTAAATCTAAATACATCGTCCTTTTCACTTTAATTATTCACAAAAGTCTTTAATGGTTCATCGGAAAGCTCATTAAAAAGAGAAATCCACTTACATCCAAACTAAATTCTAATAAATATTTACAGCTCAATATACAGGGTGTATCAAATTTATGTGCCCGTGTTATTAAAAAAAAAATTAATATAATTTTTATTTTGCCTTTGATTGATAAAATTGAAAACACAATAGTATGTATTTACTAAAAAGTGTGTTTTAGTTAGTTTATAAAAAAAGTTAATTATATTAAATAAAGTAAAAAATACACAGTTAAGCTAAAAATCAACAATTTTGATATATATACTTTGATCGGTAGTAAAACAGATTAAGGGGAATTGGTTTTAACATTCTTCTTCTAACTTTTCTATCGTTATCTTATAATTGTACCACAGTATGTAAGTACAGGGTATTTAACGTAAGCAGGCCACTCAAATAACAAAAAAAGCAATCGAACGTCAAAAAAAAAGGGGAGCACAATCGAATTTAAAAAAAATGCTCCGTATTATACTATCGTATAAGAACACATTTTATGAAAAGAATACTGATGACGTCGTTTCTGTAGTACCCAAAAATGACATTTAAAATACCATATATGTAGAAACAGAAATAAAATTATTCCTATGTCAGTTCAACAGTTTCCAGTATAATAGATTTTCCGCCATATTTGTTTCTAATTGGAACTTAAAAGCTAAATATAATGAAATTTTTTTGAGTGATACTGGATTCTGCAGAAAATGATTTTCTTTAATTTCTCTATTTTCAGTTATTCTCTATTATGAACAGTTTCCGAGATATCGAGCTTTGTCACACTATACAGCCCATTCTGCATATACAGCTGTATATGCAAAATGTTTACTAAATATGTGTACAAACTTCAGGCCCGGCCCTAGGGAATTTGCCGCCCTGGGCAAGATCGGCAACTGCCGCCCACCCCCCCTTGGTAGACCCAAAAACCCAAAAATTTCACCATGGCTCTTAATTTGCTGAAATCTATCACTTAATGCATTAACGGTTGTGTTTATAATTTTTAAATAGAAGTCAACTTAATATAATTTTTCACTTTTCTCTTTCTTCTATTACTGTGCCTCCGATTTTCGGATTCTCGATTTCTAACTTTGATGATAGCTCTTTTGCGTCTGTCAAATAGCCCTGGGATTTTAAATCACTGTTGAGAGATTTAAAATGGATTTCCGTTTTTTCTAATAAACTTACAGCTTGATACACTCCCATATCAATACTCTGCAGTGATTTGCTGAATACGTTGATGTGAAGTAAAATGTCATGTTATATTACCACAGAGCAAAGAAAAGTAAAATCACGAATTTGATTTGCCAAACAGCTTGCTTCATGAGCAACCATTTTATCGTTGTTTTTATTGATAGTCGTTTCTACAAAAGCATTGTAGATTTCTTCAATTAGGTATCTGATGGGAGTAATAGCATCAATTCTACTTTCCCATCTATTTTCGGAGAAAGGTTTCAATTTTAGGCTACAAATATGATTTTTCAGTACAGCCCAACGATAAATAGGTGCTGAGAAAAAGTTGTAAATTGTCACTAAGGAAAAGAAAGAAACTGCAAACTGTAAGGCTTTAGCAGCATCGTTCACGACTAAATTGAGTGAATGGCTAGGCTAGAATATGGGACAAAAAATTCTCTAGGATTTATTTTCAAACTTTTGTTTTGAACTCCAAAGTTCTTCCCTTTCATGTTTGTCCCATTATCATACCCTTGTCCTCTCATATCTTCCAAAGGTATTCCCAATTCATTCAGTTTTTGCAAACTAACTTCTATAAGTCCCAAGCCAGTGGTTGCAAGTACAGGCACAAATCTAAGAAAATGTTCTGCAATTTTTACCCTTTGTGGAGAACAGGAACCTAAATCGACAAAACGTACAACAATAGTCATCTGTTCCACTCAAAAAATATCAGTATGTACAATCTAAAATTATGCTATAATACTTTGCTGATTTCAAAAAGTTTAAAATTTTATTTTTGATTTGGTCATAGAGGAGCTGAATAATTTCGTTTTGAATACGTTTTCCCAAGTAGTGATGCTGATTGTTACTACCATTCGTTGTTCTCCTAATGTGCTCTTGTAAAACAGAATCAAATTTTCCAAAGAGCTCAACAAGCTTTAAAAAATTACCATTGTTGTGATGAAAAAGTTTATCAGAATCGCTTCTCAATGGAAGACAATGTTGTGCTAGTATATTAACTGTATGATTGATATAAGTCGTTCTACATAACTTTTTGTGTCTCTTCGTTATGATTTTGTCCGATTCTTGTCTAATTGCTAGTTCGCTTCTTGCACTGTCGCTGTGACTGTCGATGAGCTGGAGACTTAGCGTGGCTGGACAAAGTCAGCCATATGTTTCCAATTATTATATCCATTTTCACTAAATTTAATTTTGACATTGGAAAATATTTTACAGAAAAACCAATACGCACAGAAGTATTTGCCTTAGAATAAATTAACCACTTTCTCTCAAGAGTTTCACCATTGTAGATTTTGTAACTGTAGTAGTTAGTTGTAAAACTACGGGCATCTATCTAGAAATCAGCATTATCTTTCGGGCACAACTGAGCCTCTGCAACGGATAATTTTGGCGGGAGCCTCTTATTACCAAAGTTGTTCTAACAAAATCATTAATTTTATTGGGCCACTTTGCTGGATCATAATAAATAATAACATTGTTACCTGTGACAGTGGACAGTAGTAGTGTCATCAGTAGCTGACGTAGATGCTGATTATTGTCCTAGATGACTGTCGTTGGACTGAGAGGGGGCCGCAGCAGATGTGGATGCTGATGATAGTCCTAGGTGACTGTCGTTGGTTTCGCCGCTTTTGTTCATAAATTTGTTTTTTTATAATACTAAAAACATAATTTATTATATCTTCAATTTCAAAAATTGGCCGTCCTCTAAAATTTGCCGCCCCTAAATTGACCGCCCCTGGGGCCGGGCCTGACAAACTTTATAGGTTAAACGTTCATATGAACTGAAAATAATTTTTTTTTAATAAGAAATCAGTGTTCACGTTCGATACATAATTTCAATAGGAATTTTACATCTGGTTAAAATTGAAGGTTTTTTGAATTTTTTCTCCACATAAAAAACAGAGTTTTGCTTTTGCCTTGTATATAATTATAATTGTATAATTAAATAAAGCGCGTATTTCCTCCAAATAAAATAAAATTTAACTAATAACTTTTTCTTTTTTCTTCTTTTCTTTTCACTTTTTTTTTCTTTTATAAATATCATATATGCTATTGAATGTATAAAAAGCAGGATGTGACTCAATTCAACTTAAAATTGAAATTTGAAAATAAACCTTTATATTTGAAACATACGTTTTAATGAAATAATTAGGTGAATGTATAATGTTAAAATTGGTATCCGTTTGCAACTACATTCTACATTCTTTTAAAATTTTAAAGCAAAAAATATAGTTTCATTCTTCACATCTTTATTTATTTCAATGTACATTTTATTCGAAATTGTTTGGTTCAAATTATTACTACAAAAAAGCAAGACCAACAAGACTCTTGCAGCAAGACCAAGACCAAGAACAAGACCGGCTAGTGCAAGACCAAGACCAAGACCAAGACTGCCTGTTAGCTGCAAGACCAAGACCAAGACCAAGCTTGCAAGAACAAGACCAAGACCAAGACTAGCCTGGTCTTGGTCTTGTTCTTGTTTTGCTCATCACTAGGGTTTACCTTTTTTATGTCTTTTGGTTGGTGTTTCATTGGAAGTTCCCCCCCCCCTAAGGAAAATGTCCCCTCCCAAGGCAAATTTCTAGATGCTCTACTGTATCCAATAAAATGGAAAAGAAATACAGAAAAAAGTATTAATAGCTACCTATTAAGGCACCATTTATTTTTTTGTGATCAAAATTGTAATATCATGATTTTTTTGGAATTAAATTTGTAGATATATTTAGCATAATTTACTTACCTACCTTAGTAAATTTACTTACCTATTACTTATTTTACAAAACATTCTTTGTTATAATTTCCCTTATTCGGTCTTATTATTGTCTGTATTGGCTGAACAATATCTAGCCATGAAGGTACAATATGGGTATTGTTCAGCCCAACAAGCCTCAGAGGTAGAGTCATCGGCATCAGAGGCCTATTTAATAGTTTTCTTGCATTTCTCTCTATATGTTGTGCTTCTTCTGAAGGTGCCTATCTTCTAGTGACGTTGGTGACCATATTGACCCATCTTATTCTAATCATGTAATCACAGCAGCTCGAAATACATCAGTTGATGTTAGCTGTTAGACCAGTCCCTTTCCTAGGATTGGCCAGTCAGGTTATACGCCTACCTCCAGGGCCTCTCTTACTTTCAATCTTGCCTTGTGGAATCAACTGTGGAAGTTGGAATTTAGGTACTAATAAGTATTATGCATAATGTAGCCGAAGTAAGCCAATTTTTTTGTTCTTTTGCGGTGTTAATTGTTTCTTAATATTGCTAAAGTCGGCATTTGTCACAATACTTACCAAAGAAACATCGTGCAAAATATGCTGTGATTATCTGACAATAAGCCTGATGAGTCACGATTTGAAGATCTTCCTGCGAGTAATAGATACATAGTAGTACATAGCAGAATATACCTACACTATATTAGATAATTGGAAATACTCAATCAAGATTAAGGAGTGGCTTGGATACGAGAGAAGAATATGTTCATTATCTAAGTACCTACTATCATAGGTAATACAGAGATGCAGAGATATAAATCAAAATGTATACTGTAGCAAGAAGAATAAGTGTGCGCGTGGCTTTACCTAATAGGTGTAGACGTATGTTAACTGAATTAGTGACAGTTCGAGTTCTGCAGCTAACTTCAGAGAGAGAGGTTAAGAAGATGCTTTGTCACGCCTAGACTGTTTTTTTTAAATAGTACTTGTTACTTTTACAATAGTTGTTAGACACAAATCAACACGTCTCACACAAATATATTAAACCTAAACAACTTGGGCCCTTTTCAACACCCGTGTTGAGCTGCCCCACCCCCCACTTGCAAAAATTAAAAAACAAATAGCCCTGATTTATGAGCTTTCATGTTCCGCAAATTAAAAATTTTGAGCTCGTTCCACTGAACAGTAATTTAATATTTTAGTCGGGGGGGGGGGGAGCTGAGTCAGCCCCCCACTACTTAAAAGTAGGAATATTGAATCGATTCTTGCGGCAGAATTACGAGCTATTTATGAGCTCTTGAATAGATATAGTTTCGATTTTTGAGCTCATCCCCTTCACCACCAAACAACCCTTTAATTGGTTTAACTTAAGAGAAAAATGCTAAGAAAACTTAAAATCTACCGTATTGCGGATATAATTCCTAGAGCTTATAATATATTCTAAGAATAAACTATTAAATCACGTGCATTTCGATTATTGAGCTACAACCCCTTCGCAAGAAAACCACCCCATCTTCCCGGCTTGAGAGAGAGTTGTACTTAAAATGCATTAAATTAATTATTTGGCGACTACATTATCATTTAATTATTTATGAGCTCAAAATTATGCGCATTTATATCAGTAAATTGCAATTTATTGTGTATAGTGCAGTCACTGAAGGTAAAAATCAACGATTACCTTCAATTTCGGTAAACTTTCATCGATTTTCACGAAAATTGGTCAGTGGTTAGAAGATATCTCAAGAAACAAAGGTGACATGGTGCCACCTTGCGCTTTTACCCTGAGGGTGGATACCGCCCCTGCTCGGGGGTGAAAATTACTTTATTAAAAATAACCCCACAAATCGAGAGACAGACAAATTCTAAGCAAAATTTGTTATATAATGTTATTAAAATAAATCAATACTTTTTGAGTTATTAAAGATCAAATATTAAAATTAAAGCTAATAAAAAATGTAATAAATAGCTTACTTGAAAAACCCTTTAATGGTAATTTAAAGTAAGTTATAGGTACTTAAATTATATATTTTTTTCTGCGACTATTTAAATCTAAGGATTTAAGCTTAAATAACGGGAAATCGATGAATTTTATAACACTTACTAAATACTTGTCAAAGTACTTAGAAATACCTATCAAATGAGCTCCAGAAAAAGTTGATAGCATCAAAATTTACGGAATGGGACGTTTCATCGCCGCCGGTTCATCGCTAGTCCATTTCATCGCCGGCCGTTTCATCGCCGGCCGTTTCATCGCCAGTTAGTCAGTTGATCTTGTATTATGGGAGATGATACTACACGACGTTAAATTCAGTTCAAAACTTATGACAAATAAATAGATAAAAAATATTATATTAATTTACTGTTCTATTTCTACTTCCCCTAAATTTGATACTAAACACTATTAAATTTGTAGTGTTAAATTATATTTTATATTATAAAAGTTTAAAAGTCTATTAAAAGATTAAGTATGGCAACGGGAATGGTCATATCTCGCATTTCCTAGAATTCCTAATTAATACTAAAAATAAATAATAAATGTAACTGTCGAAAATTGGTCGAAAATTCGGACATATATCAGTTAGCGATTAACTGACTGGCGATGAACCGGCGGCATCGAAACGGCCGGCGATGAATCGGCCGGCGATGAACTGGCGGCATCGAAACGGCGGCGATGAACTGGTGGCGATGAAACGTCCTAGACCCCAAAATTTATACTCCAAAATTTTTTCCAAAAAAATGAATTTTTTTAATAACTGTTAATTTTTATGATATCAGGCATATCCAACTATTTAAAAGGTAATTTCAAGAGCTATAAAACTGTATTACATTTAATCTTTCAAATACTTTATTTTGTTAAGATAATAGGTTAAAGGGCTCCAGTTACATTGTTCTCGTAGTAAAATTTAGGCTTAAACGTTTCTATCTTCGTTATTGTGATTCATACAGAAATCAAAAGACAAGTAAAATCTTTGCTAATAAAAAAAAACTCAAATTTCGTTATCTATCATTTTTTACGTGTATCGAGTATTGTTGGAGTATTGTGTTATTTTAAATAAAATATGATTTAAAAAAATCAAAATTTTTAAAATTTTCGCGTAAATTATTTGTTTTTGATAATAACTCCAAACAATACTCGATAGGTACACGTAAAAAATGATAGATAATGAAATTTGAGTTTTTTTATTAGCAAAGATTTTACTTGTCCTTTGATTTATGTATGAATCAAAATAACGAAGATAGAAACATTTAAGCGTAAATTTTACTACGAGAACAATGTAACTGGAGCCCTTTAACCTATTATCCTAAAAAAATAAAGTATTTGAAAGATTAAATAATGTAATACAGTTTTATAGCTCTTGAAATTACCTTTCAAATAGTTGGATGTGCCTGATATCATAAAAATTAAAAGTTATTCAAAAAAAATTCATTTTTTTGGAAAAAATTTTGGAGTATAAATTTTGATGCTATTAACTTTTTCTGGAGCTCATTTGAAAGGTATTTCTAAGTATGTACTTTGACAGGTAGGTATTTAGTAAGTTATAAAATGCATCTCTTTCCCGTTATTTAAGCTTGAATCCTTAGATTTGAATAATCGCAGAAAAAAATATACATTTAATTACCTATAACTTACTTTAAATTAACATTAAAGGATTTTTCAAGTAAGCAATTTATTATATTTTTTATTAGCTTCAATTTTAGTGATGAAAACTTTTTTGTAAAAACTTACAGTTTTTTTGTTATTTATGAAAAATCGCTTTAAAGCATGAATTTTTTTTCACAAAAATTAAAATATTTGATCTTTAATAACTCAAAAAGTATTGATTTATTTTAATAACATTATATAACAAATTTTGCTTAGAATTTGTCCCTCTCTCGATTTGTGGGGTTATTTTTAATAAAGTAATTTTCACCCCCGAGAAGGGGTGACATATACCCCAGGCTAAAACCGCAAGTTATTGTTAATTTTGTTTCTTGAGGTATCCTCTATCCGCTCACCAATTTTCGTGAAAATAAATGGAGGTTTACAGAAATCGAAGGTCATAGTTGATTTTTACCTACAGTGACTGCACTATAGAAAGAAAATTGCAATTCAATAATTGAGATGCGTATATTTTGCGAGCTCATAAATTATTAAACGATATGTAGTCGCCAAATAATTAATTTAAATTATTTTAAGTACAACTCTCTTTTAAGCGTGGAATATGGGATTGTTTTCTTGCGAAGGGGTTGTAGCTCATCTCAATAATCGAAATGCGCGTGATTTAAGAGTTTATTCTTAGAATATAAGCTATACGAATTAAACTACTATTAACTTTTTTGTAAAAATTTTCAGTTTTTCAGTGATTTACGAAAAATCGCTTCGAAACAGGCATTTTTTTTTCACGAATAATTAAAATCTTTGATCTTTAATAACTTAAAAAGTATAGACTTATTTTAATATCTTTATATAACAAATCTTTCTTATAATTTGTCCTTTTATTGATTTGTGCAGTTATTTTTTATAAAATAATTTTCACCCCCGAGATTAGGCAGTATCCACCCTCAGGGTAAAAGCGCATCAAGGTGGTACCATGTCACCTTTGTTTCTTGAGGTATCCTCTAACCACTGACCAATTTTCGTGCAAATCGATGAAAGTTCACCGAAATTGAAGGTAATCGTTGATTTTTAACTTCAGTGACCGCACTATAGAAAATAAATTACAATTTACTGATCTAAAGGCGCGTAATTTGGGAGCTCATAAATTATTAAATGATATGTAGTCGCCAAATAATTAATTTAATGCATTTTAAGTACAACTCTCTTTTAAGCCGGGAAGATGGGGTAGTTTTCTTGCGAAGGGGTTGTAGCTCAATAATCGAAATTCACGTGATTTAATAGTTTATTCTTAGAATATATAAGCTATAGGAATTATATCCGCAATACGGTATATTTTAAGTTTTCTCAGCATTTTTCTCTTAAGTTTAATCAATTAAAGGGTTGTTTGGGGTTTGACTCAGCCCCCCCACTAAAATATTATATTCCTGCTCAGTGGAACGAGCTCAAAATTTTTAATTTGCGGAATATGAAAGCTCATAAATAGCTCATAAATCAGGGCTATTTGTTTTTTAATTTTTGCAAGTGGGGAGGGGGGGAAGGGGACGCTCAACACGGGTCTTTTCAACACAAGAAGTGAACCAATACCTTTTGTGCGAAGGAAAAGAACCAACAAAAAGGCTTTGTGAGACTGTTATTTGCGAATATAAGTTCTTAGAAGTAAATTACAGTTACCAGATTCAAGAGTGTGTTTACTTTTTGCTATTGAATATCCTTTTAAACTGCATTGTTGTGCTAAAATACCAAAGCTTTGGTTTAATTGTGCTGTATGCCTGTATGAATGTCAGTTTGGACTATCCTATGATTTGGATATCGTCTAATGAGCAACTATCACCTCAGAAGTACTTCTAAGTTCACAGAAATTTTAGAACTTAGCTCAGAATCCAAAAACTGCTTACTTGATAGTAATCATCTGTTACCATGCAACAAGACGAGTCTGCTGTTCCCTCTTCTCCTATAAAGATGACCAATGAACAATTTTAAAGTTTAATTGCTAGTATGACAAAAGTAGTTGTCCAAAATCAGGCCCAAAGCATTACTAAAAGTGGAAACTTTTCAAGTTGTTCTTCCAGATTTTCTGGCAATAAAAATGAAGATGTAGAAGCATTTATAAGTGCCATAACCATTTTTAAAGACTGTGTTAACATTTCAGATGAAAATGCAATAAAAGGTTTGCCGATGTTATTAGATCATCATGCTGCAACTTGGTGGCAAGGTATCCAATCCACAATCCTTAGTTGGAACGATGTGTTAAAGGCGTTAAGACACTCTTATGGTTTGAACATGCCACCATATAAAATTTTCAAAGGACTGTTTCCCGTGATCAAGGTGAGAGAGAACCAACAGATATTTTTGTTAATTCTTGTCGTGCACTCATTGCTTAGGTTGCCAAAACCACCTGAGCTACACATAACTCATCAAATTGACATGGTATATGCTTTACTCAATCGTAGAATTAGAAATAGACTTCCGAGAGATCAAATTAAATCTTTGCTGATCTTATTGAAAAATCAAGAGCTTGAAGATAGTTTTGAAGAAAAGCCTAAAGATAAAGATAATACACTGGTTGGAAACAAACCCTCTGGAAATAATGACAGCAAATCTACCAGATCAAGACCAAAATGTCAGTTTTGTAATAATTTTGGGCATGTGCAAGAAAATTGTCGTAAATTTGCTGCAACTCAACAAAGAAGTCAATCCAGCACTTCTCAAGTTTCAAATGGATCTAGAGTTACATGCTATGAACGCGGAGCACCTGGTTATATAAGGTCCCAATGTCCTACTTGTCGCAGTTCGAGCAATCAGCCCACCTCTCCAAATTCAGCTACCACCACTCACACTTCACGTCTAGATGTGCTTTACACAGATGTGTATCCCTCATGTCTAGACCATTGATCGAAGTTGGTATTGTTGGAAGACATGGGTTAGTATATATCGATTCTGGCGCTAGAAATACAATTGCAGGTAATCTTTGATTTAAACATTTTTGTTCAATAAATTTACCCTACGAAGAGACCAAACTAAATATGTAGCAGACGGACATGTACGCCAAGTACAGGCTAGAATTTATAATGCTATTGTAGATCTACAAGGAGGGAAAATTCCCACTACTTTCCTTGCAATACCTGAGCATGAAAATAATAAAACACTCTTTGGCATAGATTTTATTTCAGATGATCAAATGGTGTTAAATATACCTAAATGGCAGTGGTTCTTTGAGGATGATCCCTTACAAACTTTTGATTTTTTTAAGTAGCAGATCCAAGATACCTCTTGTGCAATTTCTCAGATAGAACTACAACTTGAGCCTACTGATGGTAAAAATTTAAATCCCAATGAAAGACTTCAATTGGAGCAGTTAATTCAAACACATTCTATCGTTTTGAAAAGAGTAAAGAACAAACCCCATATGCTGAACATAGTATCCAGTTGACAGATGATAATCCGATTTTCCAACCTCTTTATCGTCTTGCACCTGCTCAGAAGGAAATTCTGCGTTCTTTACTAGACGAACTTCTAGAAGATGGAATCATCGAAGAATGTGAGTCACCTTATGCATTCCCAGTGGTTTTAGTTCCAAAACCTGGTGGAAAATAAGACTTTGTGTTGATTATAGGCGTTTGAACAATACTACTGTACCTATTTAATACCCATTACCTAGAATTGATGATTTACTTCATTCTACTGCCAAGGCCGTTTTCATTACCACGTTAGATTTAAGAAGTGGATATCACCAGATACCAGTGAAGAAGGAAGACAGAGATAAAACATCATTTATCACTCCTTTTGGTACATACAGGTATAATGCTATGCCCTTTGGATTAAGGACAGCACCAGCTATATTTCAGAGTCTTATGGAACGTTTCAAATCAGGCTTACCACATATCTCTATGCTTGCTTATTTGGATGACCTCATAATAATGTCTCCTACTTTTGAAAGGCATCTCAAAGATTTGGATGAGGTTCTTAGAAGACTAAAAATTTTTAAACTTCACGTTAATCGTGTCAAACGTGTTTTCAGCACCGATAAGGTAAAATATCTTGGACATATTGTTAATCAGGATGGTTTCACCCCCTACCCAGACAAGATAGCTGCTATTAAGGACATGCGTGTTCCACAAAATGTAAAACAGGTCCTTAGCTTTTTACAGAACTGCTCTTGGTTCCGAAGATTTGTGCCAAATTTTGCAGAAATTTACAGACCTTTAAGCGAACTTACTCGCAAGAGATCTACTTGGGAATGGGGTCCCTCCCAAGAAAATCGCCTTCACCGAATTGAAACGGCTATTAACTTACTCCCCTATACCGTATCAGGCTGACCCTACTAAACCATTTATCATTAGAACTGAGGCTAGTTCATATGCCTTAGGAGCAGCTTTACTCCAGGGGGAGGATCCTGAAGAAAGATAGAATAGAATATGCAAGTTGTTTGGTTACTGATGCACAGAAGAATTATCATACCACAGAACGTGAGGCTCTAGCAGTGGTATGGGCTTTTTAGAAATTTCGTGGATACATAGAGTCATCACCTGTCATTGTTAAGAATGATCACCAGCCTTTACGCTGGCTTATGTCATTACAGTCCCCATCAGGAAGACTTGCTAGATGGGCTTTGTCATTACAAGCATATGATTTAAAAATTGAATATGTACCAGGAAAACAAAATTCCTTAGCAGATACTTTATCTCGGCCTATTTGTCATGAAATTGACAAGGAGAATTCATGTAATATTTGTTTTGTAACTGTTAACTTGCCTACAGCCGAAGCTAGAGAAATTCGAGAAAAACAGTTATCTGACACAGATGTGGCCTATATCATCAAGTCTTTTGAGACTCCTGAGAGTAGTGCTGTTGAAATAAAAAGATGGAGTGAGAGAGGATATGTTATGATGAATGGTATCCTATATCGTTATTCGCCTGACCATGATGGAGAGGAAGCTCAGCAAGTTGTGCCATCATGCTCCATCAAAGAAGTATTACAAGAAAATCACGATTCACCTCTCGCCGGCCATTATGGTGTAGAGCACACCTTACACAAACTTAAACCACGCTACTTTTGGATAGGTATGCGCAAAGATGTAACTGATTATGTGCCAAAATGTATCGAGTGCCAAAGATACAAAGCAACTAATCTGAAACCTGCTGGATTACTTCAAACTTCAATTCAAAGTCATTGAAACTATTGCTTTGAAACTATTGCTATTGAGCTTTTTGGTCCATTACCAGAGACACCAACTGGAGAAAGATGAATTTTTATTGTTGAAGACACCTGCACTATATGGAAGGAAATGTTTCCCCTTAAGGACGTGACTGCTGAATCCTGCGCCAGATGCCTCATTGATGAGATTGTATTACGATTTGGAACTCCCAGGAAAGTTATCAGCGATAATGGAGTATCTACAGTTTGTCAGTGATGTCATGCAACATGTAGCTGAAGCTTTAGGATTTAGTCAGAGTCTAATTCCTGTTTATCACCCTGCTGTAAATCCTGTTGAACGCAAGAACTGTGACCAGAAAACTCAGTTGGCTATATTGACTTCAACTGACCATACTAGCAGGAAAGAAAAGCTACTCTGTGTTCGTTTTGCTATGAATACTACTGTTTATCAGTCTACTGGTTTCACACCTGCTTATCTTACATTCGGACGGGAACTGCGTACCCCAGATGATGTTCAGCGAGATTTTCGAGCAATAATTGAAAGTGATAACTTCGTACCTCAGATTATGCCTTAACTACGTTTACTTTCTGATACCTTAAGTCAAGCAAGGGAAACTCATGAGAGACAACAAGATGTTAGGAAGAAATATGCTGATGGTAAACGTCTATTTAAGACATTCCAAGTATCAGATTTAGTATTGGTGAAGACCCATGTATTAAGTAAAGCTAAAGCTGGTATAACTTCTAAGTTTGCACCTCGCAGAGATGGACCTTATATGATCTCCAGAGTTATAAGTCCTACTTCTATGAAATTGTGAATCCAGATAGTCTGTCTGTACCTTTAGGTATTTACCATGTGTCTGCTTTAACCAGATACATTTATAACGATAACCTCATATTTTCGCTTATATTGGACATTACATTCGCTTATATTGGACATTACCTTCGCTTATATTGGATAATAAAATACACTACTACTACTATTACTATCGGTTTACAGCGTTCTTCGACGCCTTCCGACTCCTAACCGCCATTCTACTCTGTTTAACCATAGACCTGGAGGGATTTCTCTTTCCTCTAGTTCTTTTTCAATTCCCTCCCTCCAGCTTCTTCTCGGCCTTCCTCTTTTTCTTCTCCCTTGTGGTGTCCATGCCAAAATCTGCTTAGGGATCCTGTCATCTGGCATTCTCTGTACATGGCCGTACCATACTAGTTGTTTTGTTTTTATGTCATCAATTATTGTATGTATGTGTGACTCCCATCATTTCTCGTATTCTCTCATTTGGTATCCGATCTCTTCTTGATTTGCCTGCTGCTCTTCCCCAGAAGTCAATTTCTGTTACTAGTAGCATTTTCTCCGTTCTTTGTTTCAGTGGCCAAACTTCTTAATATGTGATTATACTTTTAAGTATGGTATTGTATATAAGCTGTTTGTTCGCTTTAGATATTGTCTGGTCCCACAGAATGCCGTTCATCATGAATATGGCTTTTCTACCCTGTATTAATATGATAAAATATATTAAGTTTCTAATAAACTTTAGTTAGTTAGAACGGATCACCCCATAGATCATCGGTTCAAACTCCACCCGGTATCAGTTGTCTAGATCAGTAATTCTCAATCTTTTTGAGTCATGAACCACAAAATACTTTTTATTATTTTTGTTACCAACTAACTGAAATAGGTATCTAGCTAGGTAATCTAATTAAGTATACTAATAATTGTGGTGCTGATTTTAGCTGTGTTTGCGTTTTGTGTACCACCGCAAATAATAATATGTACCACCAGTGGTACATGCACCCCAAATTGAGAACCGCTGGTCTAGATATTTATTAATTTGGCTGGTCTTTACTATGGCTATGACATTCTAGCTTAAAATGTACATCTCTGTCACGTTGTTCAAAGATATGCAATAGGCTAATAGGCAACTGCGAGACTTGCAAGACTCTTGCTGCAAGACCAAGACCAAGACCAAGACCGGGAGCGCAATACCAAGACCAAGACCAAGACCAGGTGTACTGGCGCAAGACCAAGACCAAGACTGTCTAAGTCTCGTCTTGGTCTTGCATTTGGGCAACACTAACTAAAATTAACCTTTGAAGATTTTCTTTACAGTGAACATTTAGCGAGGTATAGCTGCTTAAAACCTCTATGTACAAGCTAACAACTCCTTATTCGAGCCCTTTAAACTCACCCTACTTAAAAACTAAGGGATCTTACGGAATTTAATTTACAAAGTCTTTATATATAATTTAGCTCTTATAGCTATACACCAGTTATAGAAAAAGACAAAGATGACATCGATCTCGATGAAGATGACTAAAAAACTATTTGTATTTGTATTTGTAAATTCGTATTTTTGTGTAAATAAATGTTTTTGTACGTAATTCTACTTTTTTTTTCTGTATAGGTATATTAAATTACTTATAAAAATTGCAATGTTATTAAGGGTGATTTTTAAGGGTTGAAGTATTATGGTATTATACCCTAAACCATAATACAGTCATTATTTAACCAATCAAAACCAAATTTTACCCATATTAAGGTTTACAATGTTTTATATAATTTTAGACAATAACGGGTAGTTCACACCCCTAAAAATAATCAACGCCCTTGGGAATGATATAGAATATAAAGTACAGGGTGAGATGATCCTAATCCCAAATTTTTATGCAAATCGATGCAAGCTGAAATCATTCTTTTAAGATAAATATTTTTTTTATATATAGCTCCAACAAGGGTGGTTTTAAGAGTTGAAATATTATAATATTATATCCTAAAGCATAAAACAATGATGATTTAACTAATAAAAACTAAATGTTGACCACATTAAAGTTTAAAATGTTATTTTATAATTTTTTACAATAATTAGGGGTAGTTATCACCCTTAAAAAACCAAAAGCGTACAACGGCTCAATATAGAAAATGTACTAGAGTGTAAAATGAGCCTAATCCCAAATTCTTTGTTCGAATCGATGCTGGACGAAAAAATTGCGAGGTTTTTGCGAAGTAGTTGAAACGGTCAAAACAAAGAGACGCACAGTCATAAAAAAAAGCACGTGATATTATACTCGTATAATCAACATTTACTGAATCGATCCAGGAATAGTTAACTCAAACTAGTAAAAGTTGAATTAAATTTTTCAAATCAACTTTTACTGCTCGTTTTAGTTGGAGTTGACTCGAACTAGGAATAGTCAACTCTAACTGAAACTGAGAATCAACTTGAACTGTAACATCGATACCTTTATGGTCTTAACGTCATTTCAATTTTATTGTCTGATGGAATCAAGTCGAATCGTTGTACCATGAAAGAATTATACTGAACGGGATCGCTGAATATGTGGAGACTAAAATTATTCCAGAACAAGCAGGATTCAGACCCGGAGAGTGGTGCTGCAGTCAAATTCTTAATCTCACCCAACATATTGAAGATGGTTTTGAACGGAAAGAAATAAAGGAGTAGCGTTCATAGACCTAACTGCCGCCTATGAGACACAGTTAACCATCAACCGCTACTCGCAAAACTATATGAAACCACAAAGGATTTCCGACTAACAAGGTTAGTGAAATGTCTTCTCCAGAATAGACGCTTCTACGTAACGCTCCAGTCCAAGAACAGTCGGCGGAGGGACCAAAAAAATGGGCTACCACAGGGAAGTGTCCTCGCGCCGATTCTTTACAACATATACATCAACGACCAACCCATACACCAACAAACAAGGCAATTTATTTACGCTGATGATACAGCTGTGGCAGCTCAGGGAAGAACCTTCAATGAAGTCGAAATGAAACTGGCAGATGCCCTGGGAGACTTAGCTCTATACTACGATGAAAACCATCTGAAACTCACTCCTACAAAAACCCAGGTATGTGCTTTCCACCTTAGAAACAAGCATGCCCGAAGGCCGCTGGAGGTGGAATGGCGTGGTCAGATGCTGAAACACAACGAGACGCCAAAATACCTTGGCGTACGTCTGGATAGAACTCTGTCTTACCGATACCACTGTCGAGATATCAAGAAGAAAGTAAGTGCCCGGAATAATATCATCCGCAAGCTAACTAATACAAAATGAGGAGCACAACCACACACTCTTCGCACTTCTGTCTTAGTATTATGTTTTTCGGCCGCGGAGTTTGGAGCGCCAGTATAGGCAAACTCTGCTCACGCAAAGAACGTCGACGTGGCTCTAAATGAAACGGTTCGTATAATATCGGGCTGCCTGAAACCGACACCTATCGAAGAGGTATACCCCATAGCTGGGATTGCTCCACCACCTATCAGGAGGAAGGTCACGTTAGAGGTAGAACGAAAAAAGCAGGAGACGGACCGAAGACACCCCTTATATGACCACCAAACTCAGCCAAGCAGACTAAGATCTCGGAAAAGCTTCCTGAAAACATCAAGATCCATCCCCGAAACGCCAGAAACGCGCCGAATACACCTATGGCAAGCGTCAGCTACCGCGACACATTTTCCTCCCTCAGAGGAAATGGCTGCTGGACACAATTTACTGTATCCGACTTGGAAAGCGCTAAACAGATTAAGAACCGGCGTTTCACGTTGTGCTAGTAACCTGAAAAATGGGGATACCAGGAGGACGATACCTGCGACTGTGGCGCGGTTCAGACCAGCCGGCATCTACTATCATGCACAGAATGAGAGAGACCTGCACAGAAGAACACTTAATTTTAGCAAATGACAGGGCCATCTATGTGGCCAACCATTGGAAATACAGAATTTAAAGTTGTTGGTGTTTCGGACACGGAAAGTAAGTAAGTAAGTAAGTTGTACCATCCCGGCACAAGTAATATTTAAATGTTTAAGTTCCCCTTAGTAGCCGAGACAAGTCTATTTTTGGCAGTAGTAATGGTTAAGATAGTACCTAAAGCAGTCAATTGACAAGTTGATGTTCAAGATACAGTTCTAGTATGCCGAATAACTACTGTTTTTGTTTTGTAGTTTACCTATGGAGTTTATGGAGAACAACAAATGAAGATCTAAGCTGAAAATTTCTTCACGTGCTGTTCTTTTAACTGTACAACTGTGAGTGTTCCAGTTAATGCAATGTAGTGCTATACCTTTTTTGGGCATATCTCAGTAATTTTTTATGTAGCACCGTTGTTTTCTTTTTTGTACAACACTAAAGATAGTAAGTTAAAATGTTTCCTTTGTTTGTGACATTTACATAGACACATCTGGTTGTAAAATCTGGAAGATGTCTAACTAAAGGTTTGTTTTGAATAATAGATAATAAATATTTTTAGTAAGTAACAATTTTGTACTGTTTATTATTTTTTGATAATCAATCTCCTTTTCTGTTGGACAATAAGAATTTGAGTAAGACTAAATAAGGTAGGTGTGATTGTTATTTGTTTATAGATTTGTATTTTGATTTTGAGAGTTTTCATTGCCTCTCTAAGAAAAAACAAAGTGACGTGTTTCTTGGCAAATTGTTCTATTTATCAAATATTTCCGTTTAGTTCTGTTCTAGTAGCTATAATTTCTTATCTTTCTTTCCCCAAATTATATCTTTATTTCTAAGCTAATAAGAGGGGTCCAAAGAATCACCCCACACATCTCTTCCGATTCTGAGAAACACTATATTTATCCTTTTTCTGCTTTAAACAGTCCTGTATACACACTGTTGTAATCTTCTGCCATGAAAACTGTGCTATCATGCATCTCCAAATCTAGGATAGTGACACTCTTCCCCTCAATACCGAATAAAGTGTAGTTGATTAACTTTTAGTATTCGATCAGAACAATTTAGTTTATTCATAATATTTTAGAAGCGAGAAAAACGTAGTCTGAACTAAACAACCTTTGACATAAATAACTGCATTTAAAAAGTTTTTGTTAAGTTTTCCTCAAACTCATTAACTGCAAATCCGGTGAGACCACAACCAACTGTACCTACATCGTGGCGGTAAATATCGTTTTTCGGAAATTATATAATTCATTCACGCTTATAACGTCACCTTCATTTATGGTATTACTTATACGAATCTGATGCTAATATCTTCAAAGAAAATGAACCGAAACACAGCACGTGAGGTTTAACGAGACTGGGGAGGCTTTTCAGACTCACTGTAGCGATACGTTTATGACCTAAATTTAAAATTGAAACAAATTGGGATTAAGAGTTTACGGTGATTTAAACAACTCACGGAGGGTGAATCATCGCCCTTTACGGGATATAAAGTGGAGACAGAACATCAATATAGGTAGTTTTATGCTCACTGTAGCAAAGTTTTGGTGGAGGTTTGGGAATTGAGACAATCGTTTTGATTTTTGATCGATATGGTTCGACGTATTTATAGCATAGGTAAATTTATTGCTACTAATACAATTTACATAATATCACTCAAGGGCTTTATTAATGCATTGTCAAGGAATATAAGTATTGCATACTTAGTACAAAAGACATAACAAAAACTAAATTGAAAACCTTTTTTATTGGGATTATAATTTTCATATTTTAATTTTTAAATAAATCGTCGTCTGTATTTAGTATAGATTTTATAATAAGTGTTATTAGTTATTATTAGTATAGGCGCCTGCTTTGTCACCGTGGCGTTTTCAATTCTGATGGGCAAACCCAAGTATTTCTCATGTATTTTTGACTGCTGATTACGAATTTCGAGGGTGGATTTCGATCCGAGTGGTCAAAAAATTGGTATAAAAAATTAAATTAAAAAATATTATCTATTAAATTAAATTATAAAAAATTAAATAAAATTTGTTCCTTAATTAAAAAACTAAGAGTCCTATTTTAAAAGCTTAATTCATAGACTTTCAAAATAAGTTTGAAAATACTTTATTTCTATTTATATTAAAGTTATACCCATTTGAAGTTACAATTTTCTTAAAACATTTGTACATTAATTTGTTTATAAGGGTTTTAAGCTTTGAGCAAGAAACATTTACACTTTAATGAACTGTTATGATAGAAGAACTCAAAACGAACTTTGAGTTAGGAAGATGAATTTTTCTTTTTACTGATGATACCAGTATCACTTGGAGCAACTCAAATATCGCAACTCTTCGTGCTACTATAACTTCTGATCTACTCACAATAACACCCTGGTCCGATTCAAATTTACTCTCTTTTAACGTAGATAAAACAGTAGCATTATCCTATAAAGGAGCTCTTCAACCCTTACCTCTTCATAACAGCCAGATCAGTATCATTGATTCTGTAAAGTTTCTTGGTATTTTTTAGGTCGCAACTTTAAATGGTCCCTGAATATTGATTTGTTAAGCAAGAAACTATCCTCAGCTTGCTTTGCAATAAGATCTGTTTCGAAGGAAATAAATTTAGCCTCTTCCAAAATAACATATTTTTCTTTGTTCGAGTCACATCTTCGATATGGTCTCCCTTTTTGGGGTTCTGGTACGGCTGCCCAATCTGATGTTATTTTTAAATTACAAAAAAGAGCAATAAGATATCTGTTTGGCCTCAGAAGAACAACACATTACAGAAGCTACTTCAAAGATCACAGGATTCTAATGCTACCTTCTTTATATATTTTAGAAACTGTTTGCTTAATTCGTAAACATCTACATGTCGTTCCAGCAAGACCTAGATATGACTATTCCACCAGCAATTCTACCTTTGACATCTATTTACCGATCCCGTCCAGTGAGTTAGTAAAGAAATCTATATTATATTCTGCAAAAAAACTTTGCAAAAAAATCTGCAACATCTTTCCCCAGGTTCCGTAAAATGACTAAAGCCTATTTATCTGAAAGACCATATTATTATTCAACAGCAGAGTTTCTTAACCAATAACTAAGAAAGTATAGTATTCTTATTTATAAGTGTAATCTTAATCTATATTTGAGTGTCATATGCAGCAGCTTAACTTAACTTATTAAATTTCTTAAGGTAGATTATGCCATTTGCAATTTTTTTTTATTTTGCAATAGATTGTTACTGTTTTTTGTTTCTCTTCCTTATATTTTATTTATATATACGATTTATATCATTTTAGTAAATTGTATTTGTTATTTGTTATCTTCTTATTTATGATTCTTGTAAGCTTTGTCTATAAAATTGTTAAATTTTTCATGACAATAAAGCATATTTCTATTCTATTCTAGTTTTGAGCTTACGAAAGTTTTCGTAGGTTTATGTTTGGCTAAGATAAAAATATATTAATAGCGCGCTCTGAGGCGCAAGATCGGCTCACTGCAAAAAGGTTCGCGCCAGGTTTCTAAGCCATGACGTTCTTTGAACTGTCTTTCTTCGTCCGTCTACCTTGCCTTCTATTATTAAATGGAGTATATTATATCTCTCCGGTTGGCGTACAACATTGTTTATGACAACATATTTAAGTTGGCGATATTTAACTGTTCTAACAACTTCCTTAACTTCCATCCGATGCATAACAACTTCGTTACTAACTCTATCCACCCAACTTATTCGTAGGATTCTCGGATACACCCAGATTTCACAGGCTTCCAGTCTCTTGAAAAGTGTATCCGTTAAAGTCCAACCTTCGACACCATACAAAAGAGTAGAGAACACATAACATCTCACTAATCTAATTTTCAGACATAAAGTAATATTTTTTTCACATAACAGTTTCTTCATCTTAAAGAATGCAGCTCTGGTCTTCTCTATACATATTCTAATTTATTTGCTCATGTTCCAGTTCTCCTTTAGATTACAGCCAAGGTAGGTGATACTGTTAGTTCTCTCCAATTGTTCACCATAAGCTGTTTCCACTTCCGGTTATATTGGCTTTTAGTGATGAGCGAGACTGGTCTTGGTCTTGCAGCAAGACCAATACCAAGACCAAGACCAAGACCAAGACCAGGACAAGGTATTCAAGACCAAGACCGAACCTTGCAAGACTACGCAAGACCAAGACCAACCTGCAAGACTCTTGCACTTTTTTGCGGAATTTTTTGCGGAATAAACAATATCGAATTTTTAAAATACATCATATTTTGGTTATATTTTTAAGTCGTTTCGATTAAGTCAAACGTTTGCATTTTCTCAACCTTCAAAGTGTCCAGAAGGCAAGTTTTCAAACGGCGACAGTTCAAGGACAATTGAAATTACTTGTAAGACAAAATATGTAATTATAGATAGGGTAATCTATTTAAAAAAAATGCCATTAAAAACGGTTTTTATGTACCAGTAGTTTTCGCTTTTTTGGCTAATAAAAATACTGACACTTATTTCAATTCTTTTCGCATGATCGAGGAAAAATCGTAGGTCGTTAAATTTAAAATTAATACCAAGAAATATCATAATAGATTTTGAAAAGGGATTCACAATGCTGTGAAAGCACTGTGGCCTGAATAAAAAATAACTGGTTGTCGATTGTAATGTGTCAAACTTGGTATCGCAAAATCCAAAACTTAGGTTCAGTTTCTGAATATAATGACAAAAATTCCGATACTGGGAAATTTTTAAAATTATTTTTTGGATTAATTTTTTACAATCAACGAAAGTTGGAAGTTTCCGTGTAAAGAATTTTACTGATTTCATAGTTGAAAACTATTTGGAAGAATCTAGGTTTTCCCCAGAAAGGGCCAGTACTACAAATAGTATGTGCCGCACTTAAAATGCATGCAAATCATTTCAGTGTGTTCTAGTTTTTACTACCCACAGCCGAATATTTTCAACTTTTTCAATGTCATAATGGGTATTCAATCCAAAAATATGTGAAAATAAAAAGTGCGAATAACTCGTGCTACGAGGGCAATGTAGTTTAAATAAAATTAAAGAACTGCAAGATAACAAATTACAGAAGAGTTTCTACTATTACTAGAATAGATTGATAGTTTTATTCTTCACATATTTATTTATTTCAATGTACATTTTATTCGAAATTGTTTGGTTCAAATTATTACTACCAATAAAGCAAGACCAGCAAGACTCTTGCAGCAAGACCAAGACCAAGAACAAGACCGGCTAGTGCAAGACCAAGACCAAGACTGTCTTTTAGCTGCAAGACCAAGATTGCAAGAACAAGACCAAGACCAAGACTAGCCTGGTCTTGGTCTTGTTCTTGTTTTGCTCATCACTATTGGCTTTCTACTGGCAACCATCACCTTTGTCTTTGCGATGTTTAGTTTGAATCCATATTCATCACACGTTGTGGCAATCCTATTAATCAGATGTTAAAGTTCTTCGTAATTGAACATTATCCACTGCTTTATTGAAAACGAACTTAGAATAGATGTTAAATATTAGTGGGGGCAAAATGCAGCCCTGCCTTACTCCTATTCGTATTTGACGCTCTTCAGAAGTATTCCGACCAATCCTGATGTTTGCACGTTGATGCCAGTAAAGAGTTTTAATAATGCGTAGGTCTTAATCATGAATACCTACCTGCTTAGAATTGCAATCATTTCAGTATGGTTTACTCGATCAAAGGTCTTCTCAAAGTTAATAAAACACATATAAACCGGATGTCCGACATCTTTGCATCCCTGTACCATAACCCGAATACTAAATAATGCTGTTCTGGTTCCAAGGTTATTGCGGAATCCAAACTGTGTCACCAAGTTGTTCTTCTATTTTTTCGTACATCCTAGAGTGCAACATACGTAGAAATATCTTTAAAACATGACTCATCAAGCTGATGGTTTGGTAGTCACTACATCTTTTCGCATTTGCTTTTTTATGTATCGTCACAAAAGTCGACAGCAGCCAATCCGTTGGTATATAGCCAGTTTCTAAATTTTATTAAAAAATGAAGGAGAGATCTTTTACCCGAGCTATAAACGGCGAGGACAATTTTATTAAAAACACTGGCCATGCCAGCTTTTACACCTTGGTAAAACAAAAGTGGTAGAAAAGCATACTAGGAGTAACAAGAATACAACGACCACGATGGCTGGGACATATACAGAGGATACCAGAGGTTAGATTACCGAAAATTCTGTTGTCAAGAACAATTGGTGGACGTCAGAGAAGAGCTCGACCCAGAACAAGGTGGAAAATGGATGTGGAAGAGGATCTAAAAAGACTCAGCGTTACAAATTGGAGGATAAAGGCAATGGACAAGAACGGATGGAGGAGAATGGTCAATCAAGCTACTAGGCTCGACGCACTAATTATTATTCCAGATTTAGTCATACGGCCCACGCTCCTCCTAAGGGGAAAATTCACTCATCCCAGATACCTATTGTATCAAAAGGATTGAGCTCTGGTGGGAGCTTGGGAAATATCTACCAAAAATTTTCGTACGCATCTAGACGTCCAAAGTAGCACAGCTTTCTCCGTCTGCAGGGCCGTCTTAACCCGGGGGTGCAAGGGGTGCGAAGCACCCGGGCGTCAAGTCCAAGGGGCGCAAGCCGAACTCTTGCTAGGCTCAAACTTGCGCTTCTTGTCCTCAAAAAAAACTACAAATAACAAAATTATACAAGTGCACTTTCGGCATTTTTTACAAAGGCATTAATGCTTACTACACCTACGATATGAAAATGAAATATGAAACTCATTTAGATTAGGAGCAAAGTTCAGATTCTGCTGATAAGAGTATAATTATTGCGGTTTTGCGGAGCTATGTATGTAAAAGCGCCGCATTACTATGGTCCTTTTCACAGACATTTTTCAGTGCGTCACAAGTGAAAGAGAGAAAAAGGTAAGTCCGTGATAATACACATTTAAACCATTACATTTTAGTTAAATCTGACAGTGACAGTTGTCAGAATCGTAATCAGCCAAATATGAAAAGGGTATTGCAGTATAACCCTTTTATTTGCCATTTGGTATAAAAACAAATCAATTATGTTTATTACATTTATAAAATGGTATTTTCTTTGATTTGTATAGTCTTATAAATTGTACAGATTATAGTCGTAGGTATATATATAATTCGTAAATCATCGATTATAGCGCCATCTATCAACAGCTAGAATAAATGTTAGAAATGACTGTAATCACGGAAGTACGTTTTTTTTTCTGTCACTTCCAACTTAATGCTTTAGAAAGAAATCGAAAACTGACTCACTAAAAAGTGTCTATGAGAAAGAGATTAGTCGCCATTTTTTAAAGTTGGCGGTAGAATATTTTATGATGGCCGAAGTTAGTCCGAAGTTTTTTACCGGTTACTGATACTACCGAACAAAGATTAGCAAATTAGTTGTTGGAATGTTTGAAATTAATGAATATTGATTTAGATGATTTACGACTCCAAGGGTATGATAATGGGATAAATATCAGAGGAAAAAATATGGGCCTTCAAAAAAAATGTTTATTCTTAGATTAATCCTGGTACCCTTATGCCCCTTGTGCAGCTCACAGCCTTAATTTAGTACTAAAATTATGCTGTTAAATGCTCATTGGAAATAACAATTTGTTCTTTCAATTGTTCAAGAAATTTATGTTTTCTTTCCTCATCAACATTTCAACATTACGGTTGAATGTCATAATGAATAAGATATCTACCCACTTTTACATTAAAACCGCTTTCAAATACGCGGATTGACTCATTAAAAATACTTCGTTTTAATATGGGGAAAATTTACGATGTATTATCGTCAATTTTTGACAACAAGAAACATCGCAAGCTGATTGATGACAAAATTAAAGAACTTAAAAAACTAAAGAACTAAGTTTATCGGTTCTGTCGTGACATGGTACAATATTTTAGCAAAGGTTTAATATTATTATCAACAAAACTTTGCAAACGAGCGATATTATTATTTCCGAAGCTGTCAAAATGCTTGATCAAGTCAATAAAGATTTAGCCAATAACCAGAGGAGGATTTGAAGATTGGTGTCCCTGGGCTATCCATAATTTGCCGCCCTCCCCTCCGCATTTTTTCCTTTTTTACCAAAATTTGCCGTACCCAAAATTCTGCCGCCCTGGGCTATAGCCTATTCAGCCTATATGTTAATCTAGCCCTGTCAATAACCACACTGACACTGCGTTTGAGCAGATATCAATTGCAAAAGAACTAGATTGCGAAACTAAATTTTCTGAAACTCTTCGTCCATGTCCCCGAAAAATACAACTCAATCTCAATTACGAGGCTGCAGACGAGCCTCTTTTAGACTCAGAACAAAATTTGAAAGTTAACTTATTATTATTTATTGGACATTGTCATTGCAAAATTAGGTGAAAGATTTGAAATGTTGAGCAAACGTAGGTAATTATAATTTTTTTTCCTGGAAAATGTATTGAGTTGGAGAAACTCCGAAGAAAACTTAAAAACAACGCAATGTTTAAATTGAAAAAAAAAGCACTAGCGCATGAAATAAGAATGAATTAGAATTTCTTACCAATATTTTTTATAAATAAAGACATAACCCCACTCGATATTATCACTTATATGTATATTCTAATAATTTACTCTGTGTTTTCCAAATTTTCTAGGCGTCTAAGAATATATTTAACACTTTCAGTAACAGTAGCTGAAGATAAAAGGTCTTTTTCTAAACTTAAATTGATCAAAACTTATCTGCACTCACCAATGGCCCAAGACAGATTGACAAACCCGGCTTTAATACTTAAGTATAGAAAAGCAAGTAAAAATAGATACCACCGAAGTAATAATAAAAACTTTTGCCAAATTAAAAGCTAGAAAAATTGACTTTGATATGTGTTATAAAATTGATCTTGTTTGAATACTGAAACCACGTTTTTTTTAGTATAGTTTAATTTAGTTTTAATTTTACCGTAACTATAACCTATATGATCTTCTGACCAAAGGGGGCGCAAAGATGAGTATTGCACCCTGGCGCCGTGTGTGCTTAAGACGGCCCTTTTCTGCTTAATCTTGTAAAGATGTTCTTTTAGCCACAGCTTTCTGATGGTTTCTATGAGGTTCTTCGGAATGACTCCAGTAATAGAAAGAACAATAGGAATTGTCTGGGTACTTTCCATTCTCCATTGTTTCCTTATTTGCATTTCGAGATTTCTATACTTGGCGATCTTTTCGTTGTGTTTAACAATCAGATTATTGTTGATGTGTATCGCTACATCTCTTAATGTTGTTTGCTTAGTAATTTTATTGACTCGTATGATATCCGGTCTATTATGTGCCACTCGTTGGTTTGTGAGCACAGTGCAATCCCAGTACAGCTTGTAGTTGTCGTTTTCAAGCATTCTATCAGGCACCTATTGATAATAAGGGAAATGGTCGGTCTGGAGAAGTCCAAGTTTGCTGGCTAGTTCTTGGTGAAGAATCTTTCCTACTGACTCATGTCATTCTTTATAATCAGTTCCGACAAACGCCCGACAGCCCGCGGTAAGATGTTGGATGGATTCTTGGACTTGACATCCATATCAGCATTTGTCATTTTGGACCTGAGGATCTTTGACAATATACTTCACGTAATTTCTAGTTGGAATAAACTGATCCTGAATGGCAAGTAGGAAACCCTCTGTCTGGGGAAACATATTTCCTGACATCATCCAATAGTTCGACGCTGAATTGTCGACATGTTCTTGGTTAACCTCATTCAGATGTCGTCCATGCAGAAGCTTACCCATCCAGGTGCGCATTTTCTCTTGCTTAGACTGGTGATTTAGGCTCATTTCTTGTTCCCTCAGTTTAAGCGGTGTTGTGTCATCTACTGTGCAGATTGGGCAATGTAAAGTATATGTCTCAGCCTGAGCCTGAAAATAAATTCTTAGGTTAGTAACTTCTTTATCCAGTTGCTCACCTATGCCCATGAGTCCTCTTCCCCCTAGATATCGCGATAGTGTTGTTCTCTCTACTGCATTGCGTGAATTATGTGTTTATACCTTTGTTAGAAGTGTTCTTGCTTTTCGCTGGCTGAAGACCCTCTATATCCGTTTTGACCACTTTATAATACAAATGAGCAGCTAAGCGCGGAAAAGGCGTACGTATTCAATGCGTAAACAAATGCCTTAAACAAATTTTTATTACATATTACGATATGACCTATTTTGCTGCCTCACTCTTCGTACGAACTCGGAAGTTAGTTCGGTTTTCATTTGTTTATGATCAATTTTCCGCGATTGCTTAATTATTTTTATCCAGATTTAGCCATACGGCTCACACTCCCTCTGAGGGGAAAATTGACTCATCCCAGATACCTACGGTATCAAAATGATTGAGCTCTGGTGGACTCTTTCCGTGTTATCGAGCCCTAGGTGACTTGGTATGCAGGTGTATCTCCCAAAAATTTTCGTACACATCTGACCGTTGCGAGTAGTACTGCTTTCTGCATTTATAAAGATGTTCATTAAGACCCAGCTTTTTTATGCTTTCGAGGAGGGTCTTCGGAATGACTCCAGTAGTAGACATAACAATAGGTATCGTCTGGGTACTTTGCATTCTCCATTGTCTCCGTATTTGAATTTCCAGATCTCTATACTTGGCGATCTTTTCAGTAAATTTACTACGTAGATTATTGTTGTTAGGTATCGCCACATCAATTAGTGTTGTTTGTCTTGTTAATTTATCAACTAGTACGAGATCTGGTCTATTATGTGCCACTGTTTGGTCTGTGAGCACAGTGCGGTCCCAGTATAGCTTGTAGTTGCCATCCTCAAGCATACTCTCAGGAACGTATTGATAATATGGGAGATGGTCCGTTTGGAGAAGTCCCAGCTTGTTAGCTATCTCTTGATGAAGGATTTTTCCCACTGCGTCATGCCGTTCCTTGTATTCAGTTGCAGCAAATGCCTGGCAGCCCCCTGTAATATTGGATGGCTTCTTGGGCTTGGCATCCATATCGGCATCTGTCGTTTTAAACCTGAGGGTCTTTGACGATATATTTCAGGTAATTTCTGGTTGGTTGGTATAACCTGATCCTGAATGGCCAGTAATGAACCCTCCGTTTCAGGGAACATCTTTCCTGATGTCAACCAATAGTTCGACGCTGTATTGTCGACATAGTCTTGGCTGACCTCATTGGGATGTCGCCCGTGCAGAGGTTTACCCATCCAGGTGCGCAGTTTTTCGTCCTTAGTAAGGTGGTTTATGCGCATTTCTGGTTCCCTCAGTTTGATCGGTGTTGTGTCATCTACTGCGCAAATTGCGCGGGGTAGAGTAGATGTCTCAGCCTGCATCTGAAAATAAGTTCTTAAATTAGCAATCTGTTTGTCTAATTGCTCACCTATATCCATAAGTCCTCTTCCTCCTAAATACCGGGGTAATGTCGTTCGTTCTACTGCACTTTTAGGGTGGTGTTTTTGTGCCTTTGTGAGGTGTGTTCGTACTTTTCGCTGAAGATTTTCTATATCCGTTTTTTTTCACTTAACAATACCAAATGAATAGCTAAGCGCGGAACAAGCGTAGGTGTTTAGTGCCTTAAACAAATTTTTACTGTTAAGCTGTGAACGAAGCAGCTGTTTTACCCTTCTTATAAAATCAGTAGTTATCTCAGTTTTCATTTGCTTATTGTCAATTTTCCGCGACTGCTTTACTCCAAGATATTTGTACATTTCATTACCGCCCATGGCCTCGATGTTCTGGCCATTTTGCATATCGAATCCACCGGGCTGTACCTTTCCTCTGACTATATTCAAAACACGGCACTTGTCTAGACCGAACTGCATACTAATATCATTAGAGAATGTTTCTACAGTTTTTAGCATCTCTTCTAGGTGTTCTCAAGTGGAAGCCATTAATTTCAAATCATCCATATACAACAGATGATTGAGCTTCGCTACCACAGTATTATTGCTTTTAATGCTAAAACCCGAGTCAGTGGAGTTTAATAGCTGGGAAAGGGGGTTCAAAGCTCAACAGAACCACAATGGACTCAACGAGTCTCCTTGAGGTATTTGGAGGTGAATTTTAGTCTTCCAATATCTCATTATATGCCTTAAAAAGGTCACTATGTTATCATCGACTTTGTATATTTTCAATATATCTATTAGCCATTCATGCGGTACTGAATCAAAGGCCTTTTTATAGTCAATAAAAGCAGTAAAAAGGTTCCTTTTTTCAGTGAATGCCTGGTTAGAAATGACTGAGTCGATAATAAGCTGTTCTTTGCAACCCATGGAACCCTTAGCGCATCCTTTCTGTTGAGGCTCTATAATATTGTTTAGAGCACAGTGTTGGTAGATACGCCGGGTTACACAGGATGTGACCAATTTATACAAAGTTGGAAGACAAGTAATTGGGCGGTACTTGGATGGATCTTGGGTGTTATTTTGATCCTTAGGTATTAAGTAGTTCCCTGAGTTAGAAATGATGGTAATTCCTGCGGATTAGAATTAATGTTGATAAGCACTCATTAATCTCCAAAACTTTTTAAGCCAGAAGTTCTGAACTCCGTCTGGTCCAGGAGATTTCCAGTTATGAAGCTCTTTGATGACATTTGAGACTTCTTCAGTCGTGAATGGTTCGTAGTTAGCAGTGACGTAATGGTGACAGTTGTGCGTCGTATCTTCTATCCAGCCAGCATTGTTGTTAAAAGCAGCTGGTGTGGAAAGTTGATTACCCCAAAACTCATGAATTTCTTCTTGGCTTGGTTAAGACTTGTCGACACCTTCTACGGTGGAATTGAGTTTTCGGTAGAACGCCTTCTCAGAGTTCTCAAAACGTGCATTGTCACATTTTCGGTTGTTACTAACTTTATACCTTCTTAATCGTCCTGAATAGACGGAGAATTTTTGTTTTAATGTATCCAGACACTGTTATGCTGTGTTATTTTCTGGATCGTATCTCGAGTGTCTTGCAGTGCTCCGTATTATTTCTTCAGCTCTCTTAATGACTTTTCTACTTGTTACACCTCTTATATATATTCTGTGACTTGACCAATATCCCTACGCAGTAATTCAATTTTTCCGAGAAGTCTTTTTTCCCAGGGTGCAATTCTGTTACCAGTTCTTTCGTTATTAGTAACCCGTCGTGTTCTGATCTTAACGCCCATTATATTGGCAATTGCTGTTGCTGCACAGTAGATTAGCATATGCAGATACTCCAATGCGTGGGCTTCTACGACATAATTGGGTAGGACTTCACTGTTCACAATTTGTAACAGCGCACCTAGTTTCTTACAAGAGTTTATTCGTGGTAGCGGTGGTCTGCTAAGTGGATTTGTTCCATTAAACTCTTGTACGGCACGAGCCATTTCGTTTTCTAGACTATAGCGCAACTCGTTGTTTTCCTGCTGTATATTGTCAGGTTGAGTTTCTGGTATGGGAATCTCAGAAATCTGCTCATCAAGGATTTCATTAGGGACTTGATCTAAAACTAGCTCTTGGTTATTAATCTCCCGTTCGACTTCGCTTTTGATCGTATTGCGTCTAGTCTCTGGGATAAGGTTGTTTCTTATGATTACCCGGTATTTTTAATATTATCCAGATTTGGCCATACGGCTCACACTCCCTCTAAGGGGAAAATTGACTCATCCCAGATACCTACGGTATCAAAAGGATTGAGCTCTGGTGGGACTCTTTCCGTGTTATCGAGCCCTAGGTACTTGGTATGCAGGTGTATCTCCCAAAAATTTCCGTACACATCTGGCTGTTGCGAGTAGTACTGCTTTCTGCATGATCTTATAAAGATGTTCATTCAGACCCAGCTTTTTTATGCTTTCGAGGAGGGTCTTCGGAATGACTCCAGTAGTAGACATGATAATCGGTATCGTCTGGGTACTTTGCATTCTCCATTGCCTTCGTATTTGAATTTCTAGATCTCTGTACTTGGCGATCTTTTCAATGAATTTACTACGCAGATTATTGTTGTTAGGTATCGCCACATCAATTAGTGTTGTTTGTCTTGTTAATTTATTAACTAGTACGAGATCTGGTCTATTGTGTGCTACTGTTTGGTCTGTGAGCACAGTGCGGTCCCAGTATAGCTTGTAGTTGCCATCCTCAAGCATACTCTCAGGGACGTATTGATAATACGGGAGATGGTCCGTTTGGAGAAGTCCCAGCTTGATAGCTATCTCTTGATGAAGAATTTTTCCCACTGCGTCATGCCGTTCCTTGTATTCAGTTGCAGCAAATGCCTGGCAGCCCCCTGTAAGATGTTGGATGGTTTCTTGGGCTTGACATCCATATCGGCATCTGTCGTTTTGAACCTGAGGGTCTTTGATGATATATTTCAGGTAATTTCTCGTTGGTATAACCTGATCCTGAATGGCCAGTAATGAACCTTCCGTTTCAGGGAACATCTTTCCTGATGTCAACCAGTAGTTCGACACTATATTGTCGACGTAATCTTGGCTGACCTCATTGGGATGCCGCCCGTGCAGAGGTTTACCCATCCATGCGCGCACTTTTTCGTCCTTAGTAAGGTGGTTTATGCGCATTTCTGGTTCCCTCAGTTTGATCGGTGTTGTGTCATCTACTGCGCAGATAGCGCGATGAAGAGTAGATGTCTCAGCCTGCATCTGAAAATAAGTTCTTAAATTAGCAATTTGTTTATCTAATTGCTCACCTATATCCATAAGTCCTCTTCCTCCTAGATTCCGTGGTAATGTTGTTCTTTCTACTGCACTTTTAGGATGGTGTTTTTGTGCCTTTGTGAGGTGTGTTCGCACTTTTCGCTGAAGAGCATCTATGTCTGTTTTTGTCCACTTAACAATACCAAATGAGTAGCTAAGCGCGGAACATGCGTAGGTGTTTAGTGCCTTAAACAAATTTCTACTGTTAAGGTGTGAGCGAAGCAGCTGTTTTACCCTTCGTATAAACTCAGTAGTTATCTCTGTTTTCATTTGTTTATGGTCAATTTTCCGCGCCTGCTTTACTCCAAGATATTTATACATATCGTTTTCACCCATGGCCTCGATGTTCTGGCCATTTTGCATATCGAATCCTCCGGGCTGTACTTTTCCTCTGACTATATTTAAAATACGGCACTTGTCTAGTCCAAAGTGCATACTAATATCATTAGAAAAAGTTTCTACAGTTTTTAGCATCTCGTCGAGGTGGTCTCGAGTGGAAGCCATTAATTTCAAATCATCCATGTACAATAAATGATTAAGCTTCGCCACCACATTGTTGTTATTTTTGAGACTAAAACCAGCATCTGTGGAGTTCAATAGCTGAGATAGTGGGTTCATAGCTAGACAGAACCACAGAGGACTCAACGAATCTCCTTGAAACAGGCCCCGGCTGATTGCGATATTTTCAGTTTCGATGTTACTTTCACCAGGTATTTGAAGGTGAATTCTAGTTTTCCACTCTGTCATTATATGTTGTAAAAAGGTCACTATATTATCATCGACTTTATATATTCTCAATATATCTATAAGCCATTCATGCGGCACTGAATCAAAGGCCTTCTTGTAATCAATAAAAGCAGTAAATAGGTTCCTCTTTTTGGAATATGCTTGATTAGAAATGACTGAGTCGATGATAAGTTGTTCTTTGCAACCTATGGAACCCTTAGCGCATCCTTTCTGTTGAGGCTCTATGATATTGTTCAGAGCACAGTGTTGGTAGATACGCCGGGCTACACAGGATGTGACCAATTTATACAAAGTTGGAAGACAAGTAATTGGGCGATATTTTGCTGGATCTTGGGTGTTATTTTGATCCTTCGGTATTAAATAAGTGGTTCCCTGAGTTAGGAATGATGGTATATCCTGCGGATTAGAAATAACATGATTAATTAGTGTTGATAAGCATTCATGAGTACTCCAAAACTTCTTGAGCCAAAAGTTTTGAACTCCGTCTGGTCCAGGAGATTTCTAGTTATGAAGCTCTTTGATGATATTTGAGACTTCTTCAGTGGTGAAGGGTTCGTAGAGAGTAGTAGTGTAGTGTTGGCAGTTCTGTGTCGTATCTTCTATCCATCCAGCATTGTTGTTAAGAGAAGCTGGTGTGGAAAGTTGATTTCCCCAAAACTCATGAATTTCTTCTTGGCTTGGGTAAGACTTATCGAGATTGTCTACGGTGGAATTGAGTTTTCGATAGAACGCATTCTCAGCAGTCTCAAAAAGGGCATTGTCGGATTTTCGGTTGTTACTCACTTTGTACCTTCTTAGTCGTCCTGAATAAACTGAGAGTCTTTGTTTTAATGTATCTAGGCACTGTTGGGCTGTGTTGTTTTCTGGATCGAATCTTGAGTGTCTGGGAGTATTCCGTATTATTTCTTCAGCTCTTCTGATGACTCTTGTACTTCTTACACCTCGTATATATTCTGTGACTTGACCAATATCCCTACGCAGTAATTCAATCTTTCCGAGCAGTCTTTTTTCCCAGGGTGCAATTCTGCTACCAGTCTTTCCGTTATTAGTACCCCGTCGTGTTCTGATCTTAATGCCCATTACATTAGCAATTGCTGTTGCTGCGCAGTAGATTAGCATGTGCAGATACTCTAATGTGTGGGCTTCTACGACATAATTGGGTAGGACTTCAGTGTTCACAATTTGTAACAGCACACCTAGTCTCTTACAAGAGTTTATTCGTGGTAGCGGTGGTCTGCTAAGTGGGTTTGTTCCATTAAACTCTTGTACAGCACGTGCCATTTCGCTTACTAGGTTATCATGTAGCTCGTTGTTTTCCTGCTCTGTATTGTCAGGTTGAGTTTCTTGTATGGCAAGCTCAGGAATCTGCTCATGAACTTCATTGGGGACTTGATCTTCAATTACAACATTGTTATGAATCTCCCGTTCGACTTCGCTTCTGATGGTATTGCGTCTAGTGTCTGGGATAAGGTTGTTTCTTATAATTACCCGGTATTGGTCTGATACTCGTTGCTCCGATACTTGAATATCTGGGTACGTCCTGCAAAATTCGGCATACAGCTGTTGTCGGTAGCCGATTGTTTCTTGACCGAGGTTTGTCACCTTGTAGTAGAAGCGCAAAATATTTTCATTAATGGACACAGTCCATTTCATGCGCTGCCTCGGTCGTCCCGCTTGAGTGAGCGCCGGCTGATGATCCAGCGCAGCACCTTCGGCGGGTGGAGCTCTTGTTGTTGTTTGGCTCGCTTGTGGTTGTGGTTGTGGTTGGGCTGTAGCTGATTGTATGACAGGGGCCCGCCTTCTCAACACCCTGCCACCGACGTCCCGCATGCTGTCACGTCCAGCGCCGGCTCCAGACGTGCCCTGGCGATCCCCAGGCAGCGATCCTAAACATAAATTATTATTCTCCATTCTCATGGGTGTGCATTTTATACCTACTGCCAGGTGTCAGTTTTTGTTCCACGGCAAGTATCCCTGCTACTCTCTGGGTATTGGCGCTACGAATACCCAGAAAGCATCCCCCATTCGCAGGGGGCCGCGCCTGATAGAAGAACTGACAAAAAACTCCCACAGGTTATCAGATTTAGCCATACGGCTCACACTCCCTCTAAGGGGAAAATTGACTCATCCCAGATACCTACTGTATCAAAAGGATTGAGCTCTGGTGGGACTCTTTCCGTGTTATCGAGCCCTAGGTGACTTGGTATGCAGGTGTATCTCCCAAAAATTTTCGTACACATCTGGCCGTTGCGAGTAGTACTGCTTTCTACATGGTCTTATAAAGATGTTCATTAAGACCCAGCTTTTCTATGCTTTCGAGGAGGGTCTTCGGAATGACTCCAGTAGTAGACATAATAATCGGTATCGTCTGGGTACTTTGCATTCTCCATTGTCTCCGTATTTGAATTTCCAGATCTCTGTACTTGGCGATCTTTTCAGTAAATTTAGTACGTAGATTATTGTTGTTAGGAATCGCCACATCAATGAGGGTTGTTTGTCTCGTTAATTTATTGACTAATACGAGATCTGGTCTATTATGCGCCACTGTTTGGTCTGTGAGCACAGTGCGGTCCCAGTATAGCTTGTAGTTGCCATCCTCAAGCATACTCTCAGGGACGTATTGATAATATGGGAGATGGTCGGTTTGGAGAAGTCCCAGCTTGATAGCTATCTCCTGATGAAGGATTTTTCCTAGTGCGTCATGCCGTTCCTTGTACTCAGTTGCAGCAAATGCCTGGCAGCCCCCTGTAAGATGTTGGATGGTTTCTTGGGCTTGACATCCATATCGGCATCTGTCGTTTTGAACATGAGGGTCTTTGATTATATATTTCAGGTAATTTCTGGTTGGTATAACCTGATCCTGAATGGCCAGTAATGAACCCTCCGTTTCAGGGAACATCTTTCCTGATGTCAACCAGTAGTTCGACGCTATATTGTCGACATAATCTTGGCTGACTTCATTGGGATGTCGCCCGTGCAGAGGTTTACCCATCCAGGCGCGCACTTTTTCGTCCTTAGTAAGGTGGTTTATGCGCAGTTCTGCTTCCCTCAGTTTTATCGGTGTTGTGTCATCTACTGCGCAGATAGCGCGATGTAGAGTAGAAGTTTCAGCCTGCATCTGAAAATAAGATCTTAGATTAGCAATTTGTTTGTCTAATTGCTCACCTATATCCATAAGTCCTCTTCCTCCTAAATTCCGTGGTAATGTCGTTCTTTCTACTGCACTTTTTGGATGGTGTTTTTGTGCCTTTGTGAGGTGCGTTCTTACTTTTCGCTGAAGATTTTCTAGGTCCGTTTTTGTCCACTTAACAATGCCAAACGAATAGCTAAGCGCGGAACATGCGTAGGTGTTTAGTGCCTTAAACAAATTTCTACTATTAAGGTGTGAGCGAAGCAGCTGTTTCACCCTTCGTATAAACTCAGTAGTTATCTCTGTTTTCATTTGTTTATGGTCAATTCTCCGCGCTTGCTTTACTCCAAGATATTTATACATATCGTTTTCACCCATGGCCTCGATGTTCTGGCCATTTTTAATATCGAATCCTCCGGGCTGTACTTTTCCTCTGACTATATTTAAAATACGGCACTTGTCTAGTCCGAAGTGCATGCTAATATCATTGGAAAACGTTTCTACAGTTTTTAGCATCTCGTCGAGTTGGTTTCGAGTGGAAGCCATTAATTTCAAATCATCCATATACAATAAATGATTAAGCTTCGCCAACACATTGTTGTTATTTTTGATGCTAAAACCTGCGTCTGTGGAGTTCAATAGCTGAGATAGTGGGTTCATAGCTAGACAGAACCACAGTGGACTCAACGAATCTCCTTGAAACAGGCCCCGGCTGATTGCGATATTTTCAGTTTCGATGTTATTTTCACCAGGTATTTGAAGGTGAATTCTAGTCTTCCACTCCGTCATTATATGCTCTAAAAAGGTCACTATATTATCATCGACTTTATATATTCTCAATATATCTATAAGCCATTCATGCGGCACTGAATCAAAGGCCTTCTTGTAATCAATGAAGGCAGTAAAAAGATTCCTCTTTTTGGAATATGCCTGGTTAGAAATGACTGAGTCGATGATGAGTTGTTCTTTGCAACCCATGGAACCCTTAGCGCATCCTTTCTGTTGAGGCTCTATGATATTATTCCCACAGGTTATTATCCAGATTATCCCACAGGTTATTATTATCCAGATTTAGCCATACGGCTCACACTCCCTCTAAGGGGAAAATTGACTCATCCCAGATACCTACGGTATCAAAAGGATTGAGCTCTGGTGGGACTCTTTCCGTGTTATCGAGCCCTAGGTGACTTGGTATGCAGGTGTATCTCCCAAAAATTTTCGTACACATCTAGCCGTTGCGAGTAGTACAGCTTTCTGCATGGTCTTGTAAAGATGTTCATTTAGACCCAGCCTTTTTATGCTTTCGAGGAGGTTCTTCGGAATGACTCCAGTAGTAGATATAACAATAGGTATCGTCTGGGTACTTTGCATTCTCCATTGCCTTCGTATTTGAATTTCTAGATCTCTGTACTTGGCGATCTTTTCAGTGAATTTACTACGTAGATTATTGTTGTTAGGTATCGCCACATCAATTAGTGTTGTTTGTCTTGTTAATTTATTAACTAGTACGAGATCTGGTCTATTATGTGCCACTGTTTGATCTGTGAGCACAGTGCGGTCCCAGTATAGCTTGTAGTTGCCATCCTCAAGCATACTCTCAGGGACGTATTGATAATACGGGAGATGGTCCGTTTGGAGAAGTCCCAGCTTGATAGCTATCTCTTGATGAAGGATTTTTCCCACTGCGTCATGCCGTTCCTTGTATTCAGTTGCAGCAAATGCCTGGCAGCCCCCTGTAAGATGTTGGATGGTTTCTTGGGCTTGACATCCGTATCGGCATCTGTCGTTTTGAATCTGAGGGTCTTTGATGATATATTTCAGGTAGTTTCTGGTTGGTATAACCTGATCCTGAATGGCCAGTAATGAACCCTCCGTTTCAGGGAACATCTTTCCTGATGTCAACCAGTAGTTCGACGCTATATTGTCGACATAATCTTGGCTGACCTCATTGGGATGTCGCCCGTGCAAAGGTTTACCCATCCAGGCGCGCACTTTTTCGTCCTTAGTAAGGTGGTTTATGCGCAGTTCTGCTTCCCTCAGTTTGATCGGTGTTGTGTCATCTACTGCGCAGATAGCGCGATGTAGAGTAGATGTCCCAGCCTGCATCTGAAAATAAGTTCTTAAATTAGCAATTTGTTTATCTAATTGCTCACCTATATCCATAAGTCCTCTTCCTCCTAAATACCGGGGTAATGTCGTTCGTTCTACTGCACTTTTAGGGTGGTGTTTTTGTGCCTTTGTGAGGTGTGTTCGTACTTTTCGCTGAAGATTTTCTATATCCGTTTTTGTCCACTTAACAATACCAAATGAATAGCTAAGCGCGGAACAAGCGTAGGTGTTTAGTGCTTTAAACAAATTTTTACTGTTAAGCTGTGAACGAAGCAGCTGTTTTACCCTTCTTATAAACTCAGTAGTTATCTCAGTTTTCATTTGCTTATGGTCAATTTTCCGCGCCTGCTTTACTCCAAGATATTTGTACATATCGTTGTCGCCCATGGCCTCGATGTTCTGGCCATTTTGCATATCGAATCCACCGTGCTGTACCTTTCCTCTGACTATATTCAAAACACGGCACTTGTCTAGACCGAACTGCATACTAATATCATTAGAAAATGTTTCTACAGTTTTTAGCATCTCTTCTAGGTGTTCTCGAGTGGAAGCCATTAATTTCAAATCATCCATATACAACAGATGATTGAGCTTCGCTACCACAGTATTATTGCTTTTAATGCTAAAACCTGAGTCAGTGGAGTTTAATAGCTGGGAAAGGGGGTTCAAAGCTAAACAGAACCACAATGGACTCAACGAGTCTCCTTGAAATAGGCCCCGGTTGATTGCGATATTTTCGGTTTCGATATTGTTTTCACCAGGTATTTGGAGGTGAATTTTAGTCTTCCAATCTCTCATTATATGCCTTAAAAAGGTCACTATGTTATCATCTACTTTGTATATTTTATTATTATTATCTCCAGATTTAGCCATACGGCTCACACTCCCTCTAAGGGGGAAATTGACTCATCCCAGATACCTACGGTATCAAAAGGATTGAGCTCTGGTGGGACTCTTTCCGTGTTATCGAGCCCTAGGTGACTTGGTATGCTGGAGTTTCTCCCAGAAATTTTCGTACGCATCTGGCCGTCGCGAGTAGTACAGCTTTCTGCATGGTCTTATAAAGGTGTTCATTTAGACCCAGCTTTTTTATGCTTTCGAGGAGGGTCTTCGGAATGACTCCAGTAGTAGACATAATAATCGGTATCGTCTGGGTACTTTGCATTCTCCATTGCCTTCGTATTTGAATTTCCAGATCTCTGTACTTGGCGATCTTTTCAGTAAATTTACTACGTAGATTATTGTTGTTAGGTATCGCCACATCAATTAGTGTTGTTTGTCTTGTTAATTTATTAACTAGTACGAGATCTGGTTTATTATGTGCCACTGTTTGGTCTGTGAGCACAGTGCGGTCCCAGTATAGCTTGTAGTTGCCATCCTCAAGCATACTCTCGGGGACGTATTGATAATACGGGAGATGGTCCGTTTGGAGAAGTCCCAACTTGATAGCTATCTCTTGATGAAGTATTTTTCCTACTGCGTCATGCCGTTCCTTGTATTCAGTTGCAGCAAATGCCTGGCAGCCCCCTGTAAGATGTTGGATGGTTTCTTGGGCTTGACATCCATATCGGCATCTGTCGTTTTGAACCTGAGGGTCTTTGATGATATATTTCAGGTAATTTCTGGTTGGTATAACCTGATCCTGAATGGCCAGTAATGAACCCTCCGTTTCAGGGAACATCTTTCCTGCTGTCAACCAATAGTTCGACGCTGTATTGTCGACATAGTCTTGGCTGACCTCATTGGGATGTCGCCCGTGCAGAGGTTTACCCATCCAGGCGCGCATTTTTTCGTCTTTAGTGAGATGGTTTATGCGCATTTCTGGTTCCCTCAGTTTGATCGGTGTTGTGTCATCTACTGCGCAAATAGCGCGATGTAGAGTAGATGTCTCAGCTTGCATCTGAAAATAAGATCTTAAATTAGCAATTTGTTTATCTAATTGCTCACCTATATCCATAAGTCCTCTTCCTCCTAGATTCCGTGGTAATGTCGTTCTTTCTACTGCACTTTTAGGATGGTGTTTTTGTGCCTTTGTGAGGTGTGTTCGTACTTTTCGCTGAAGATTTTCTATATCTGTTTTTGTCCACTTAACAATACCAAATGAATAGCTAAGCGCGGAACAAGCGTAGGTGTTTAGTGCCTTAAACAAATTTTTACTGTTAAGCTGTGAACGAAGCAGCTGTTTTATCCTTCGTATAAACTCAGTAGTTATCTCAGTTTTCATTTGCTTATGGTCAATTTTCCGCGCCTGCTTTACTCCTAGATATTTGTATATATCGTTTTCACCCGATATCGTTATTATTATTATTATTATTATTATTATTATCAGATTTAGCCATACGGCTCACACTCCCTCTGAGGGGAAAATTGACTCATCCCAGATACCTACGGTATCAAAAGGATTGAGCTCTGGTGGGACTCTTTCCGTGTTATCGAGCCCTAGGTGACTTGGAATGCAGGTGTATCTCCCAAAAATTTTCTTACACTTCTGGCCGTCGCAAGTAGTACAGCTTTCTGCATGGTCTTATAAATATGTTCATTGAGACCCAGCTTTTTTATGCTTTCGAGGAGGGTCTTCGGAATGACTCCAGTAGTAGACATAACAATAGGTATCGTCTGGGTACTTTGCATTCTCCATTGTCTCCGTATTTGAATTTCCAGATCTCTATACTAGGCGATCTTTTCAGTAAATTTACTACGTAGATTATTGTTGTTAGGTATCGCCACATCAATTAGTGTTGTTTGTCTTGTTAATTTATTAACTAGTACGAGATCTGGTCTATTATGTGCCACTGTTTGGTCTGTGAGCACACTGCGGTCCCAGTATAGCTTGTAGTTGCCATCCTCAAGCATACTCTCAGGAACGTATTGATAATATGGGAGATGGTCCGTTTGGAGAAGTCCCAGCTTGTTAGCTATCTCTTGATGAAGGATTTTTCCCACTGCGTCATGCCGTTCCTTGTATTCAGTTGCAGCAAATGCCTGGCAGCCCCCCGTAATATGTTGGATGGTTTCTTGGGCTTGACATCCATATCGGCATCTGTCGTTTTGAACCTGAGGGTCTTTGACGATATATTTCAGGTAATTTCTGGTTGGTATAACCTGATCCTGAATGGCCAGTAATGAACCCTCCGTTTCAGTGAACATCTTTCCTGATGTCAACCAATAGTTCGACGCTGTATTGTCGACATAGTCTTGGCTAACCTCATTGGGATGTCGCCCGTGCAGAGGTTTACCCATCCAGGTGCGCAGTTTTTCGTCCTTAGTAAGGTGGTTTATGCGCATTTCTGGTTCCCTCAGTTTGATCGGTGTTGTGTCATCTACTGCGCAAATTGCGCGGTGTAGAGTAGATGTCTCAGCCTGCATCTGAAAATAAGTTCTTAAATTAGCAATCTGTTTATCTAATTGCTCACCTATATCCATAAGTCCTCTTCCTCCTAAATACCGGGGTAATGTCGTACGTTCTACTGCACTTTTAGGGTGGTGTTTTTGTGCCTTTGTGAGGTGTGTTCGTACTTTTCGCTGAAGATTTTCTATATCCGTTTTTGTCCACTTAACAATACCAAATGAATAGCTAAGCGCGGAACAAGCGTAGGTGTTCAGTGCCTTAAACAAATTTTTACTGTTAAGCTGTGAACGAAGCAGTTGTTTTACCCTTCTTATAAACTCAGTTGTTATCTCAGTTTTCATTTGCTTATGGTCAATTTTCCGCGCCTGCTTCACTCCAAGATATTTGTACATATCGTTATCGCCCATGGCCTCGATGTTCTGGCCATTTTGCATATCGAATCCACCGGGCTGTACCTTTCCTCTGACTATATTCAAAACACGGCACTTGTCTAGACCGAACTGCATACTAATATCATTAGAGAATGTTTTTACAGTTTTTAGCATCTCTTCTAGGTGTTCTCGAGTGGAAGCCATTAATTTCAAATCATCCATATACAACAGATGATTGAGCTTCGCTACTACAGTATTATTGCTTTTAATGCTAAAACCTGAGTCAGTGGAGTTTAATAGTTGGGAAAGGGGGTTCAAAGCTAAACAGAACCACAGTGGACTCAACGAGTCTCCTTGAAACAGGCCCCGGTTGATTGCGATATTTTCGGTTTCGATATTGTTTTCACCAGGTATTTGGAGGTGAATTTTAGTCTTCCAATCTCTCATTATATGCCTTAAAAAGGTCACTATGTTATCATCGACTTTGTATATTTTCAATATATCTATTAGCCATTCATGCGGTACTGAATCAAAGGCCTTTTTATAGTCAATAAAAGCAGTAAAAAGGTTCCTTTTTTTAGTGAATGCCTGGTTAGAAATGACTGAGTCGATGATAAGCTGTTCTTTGCAACCCATGGAACCCTTAGCGCATCCTTTCTGTTGAGGCTCTATGATATTGTTTAGAGCACAGTGTTGGTAGATACGCCGGGTTACACAGGATGTGACCAGTTTATACAAAGTTGGAAGACAAGTAATAGTTTTAGTAAAAGTTATTATTATTATTATTATCCAGATTTAGCCATACGGCTCACACTCCCTCTAAAGGGGAAAATTGACTCATCCCAGATACCTACGGTATCAAAAGGATTGAGCTCTGGTGGGACTCTTTCCGTGTTATCGAGCCCTAGGTGACTTGGAATGCAGGTGCATCTCCCAGAAATTTTCGTACGCATCTGGCCGTCGCGAGTAGTACAGCTTTCTGCATGGTCTTATAAAGATGTTCATTCAGACCCAGCTTTTTTATGCTTTCGAGGAGGGTCTTCGGAATGACTCCAGTAGTAGAAATAATAATCGGTATCGTTTGGGTACTTTGCATTCTCCATTGCCTTCTTATTTGAATTTCTAGATCTCTGTATTTGGCGATCTTTTCAGTAAATTTACTACGTAGATTATTGTTGTTAGGTATCGCCACATCAATTAGTGTTGTTTGTCTAGTTAATTTATTAACTAGTACGAGATCTGGCCTATTATGTGCCACTGTTTGGTCTGTGAGCACACTGCGGTCCCAGTATAGCTTGTAGTTGCCATCCTCAAGCATACTCTCAGGAACGTATTGATAATATGGGAGATGGTCCGTTTGGAGAAGTCCCAGCTTGTTAGCTATCTCTTGATGAAGGATTTTTCCCACTGCATCATGCCGTTCCTTGTATTCAGTTGCAGCAAATGCCTGGCAGCCCCCTGTAAGATGTTGGATGGTTTCTTGGGCTTGACATCCATATCGGCATCTGTCGTTTTGAACCTGAGGGTCTTTGATGATATATTTCAGGTAATTTCTGGTTGGTATAACCTGATCCTGAATGGAAAGTAATGAACCCTCCGTTTCAGGAAACATCCTTCCTGATGTCAACCAGTAGTTCGACGCTATATTGTCGACATAATCTTGGCTGACCTCATTGGGATGTCGCCCGTGCAGAGGTTTACCCATCCAGGCGCGCACTTTTTCGTCCTTAGTAAGGTGGTTTATGCGCATTTCTGGTTCCCTCAGTTTGATCGGTGTTGTGTCATCTACTGCGCAGATAGCGCGATGTAGAGTAGATGTCTCAGCCTGCATCTGAAAATAAGTTCTTAAATTAGCAATTTGTTTATCTAATTGCTCACCTATATCCATAAGTCCTCTTCCTCCTAGATTCCGTGGTAATGTTGTTCTTTCTACTGCACTTTTAGGATGGTGTTTTTGTGCCTTTGTGAGGTGTGTTCGTACTTTTCGTTGAAGAGCATCTATATCTGTTTTTGTCCACTTAATAATACCAAATGAGTAGCTAAGCGCGGATCATGCGTAGGTGTTTAGTGCCTTAAACAAATTTCTACTGTTAAGGTGTGAGCGAAGCAGCTGTTTTACCCTTCGTATAAACTCAGTAGTTATCTCTGTTTTCATTTGTTTATGGTCAATTTTCCGCGCTTGCTTTACTCCAAGATATTTATACATATCGTTTTCACCCATGGCCTCGATGTTCTGGCCATTTTGCATATCAAATCCTCCGGGCTGTATTTTCCTCTGACTATATTTAAAATACGGCACTTGTCTAGTCCGAAGTGCATACTAATATCATTAGAAAAAGTTTCTACAGTTTTTAGCATCTCGTCGAGTTGGTTTCGAGTGGAAGCCATTAATTTCAAATCATCCATGTACAATAAATGATTAAGCTTCGCCACCACATTGTTGTTATTTTTGATGCCAAAACCTGCATCTGTGGAGTTCAATAGCTGAGATAGTGGGTTCATAGCTAGACAGAACCACAGAGGACTCAACGAATCTCCTTGAAACAGGCCCCGGCTGATTGCGATATTTTCAGTTTCGATGTTACTTTCACCAGGTATTTGAAGGTGAATTCTGGTTTTCCACTTTGTTATTATATGTTGTAAAAAGGTCACTATATTATCATCGACTTTATATATTCTCAATATATCTATAAGCCATTCATGCGGCACTGAATCAAAGGCCTTCTTGTAATCAATAAAAGCAGTAAATAGGTTCCTCTTTTTGGAATATGCTTGATTAGAAATGACTGAATCGATGATAAGTTGTTCTTTGCAACCCATGGAACCCTTAGCACATCCTTTCTGTTGAGGCTCTATGATATTGTTCAGAGCACAGTGTTGGTAGATACGCCGGGCTACACAGGATGTGACCAATTTATACAAAGTTGGAAGACAAGTAATTGGGCGGTATTTTGCTGGATCTTGGGTGTTATTTTGATCCTTCGGTATTAAATAAGTGGTTCCCTGAGTTAGGAATGATGGTATATCCTGCGGATTAGAAATAACATGATTAATTAGTGTTGATAAGCATTCATGAACACTCCAAAACTTCTTGCGCCAAAAGTTTTGAACTCCGTCTGGTCCAGGAGATTTCCAGTTATGAAGCTCTTTGATGATATTTGAGACTTCTTCAGTGGTGAAGGGTTCGTAGAGAGTAGCAGTGTAGTGTTGGCAGTTCTGTGCCGTATCTTCTATCCACACTGCATTGTTGTTAAGAGCAGCTGGTGTGGAAAGTTGATTTCCCCAAAACTCATGAATTTCTTCTTGGCTTGGATAAGACTTATCGAGATTTTCTACGGCGGAATTGAGTTTCCGATAGAACGCCTTCTCAGCAGTCTCAAAAAGGGCATTGTCGGATTTTCGGTTGTTACTCACTTTGTACCTTCTTAGTCGTCCTGAATAAATTGAGAGTCTTTGTTTTAATGTATCCAGGCACTGTTGGGCTGTGTTGTTTTCTGGATCGTATCTTGAGTGTATTGCAGTATTCCGTATTATTTCTTCAGCTCTCCTGATGACTCTTGTACTTCTTACACCTCGTATATATTCTGTGACTTGACCAATGTCCCTACACAGCAATTCAATCTTTCCGAGCAGTCTTTTTTCCCAGGGTGCAATTCTGCTACCAGTCCTTTCGTTATTAGTACCCCGTCGTGTTCTGATCTTAATGCCCATTACATTAGCAATTGCTGTTGCTGCACAGTAGATTAGCATGTGCAGATACTCTAATGTGTGGGCTTCTACGACATAATTGGGTAGGACTTCAGTGTTCACAATTTGTAACAGCACACCTAGTCTCTTACAAGAGTTTATTCGTGGTAGCGGTGGTCTGCTAAGTGGGTTTGTTCCATTAAACTCTTGTACAGCACGTGCCATTTCGCTTACTAGGTTATCATGTAGCTCGTTGTTTTCCTGCTCTGTATTGTCAGGTTGAGTTTCTTGTATGGCAAGCTCAGGAATCTGCTCATGCACTTCATTGGGGAATTGATCTTCAATTACAACATCGTTATGGATCTCCCGTTCGACTTCGCTTCTGATGATATTGCGTCTAGTCTCTGGGATAAGGTTGTTTCTTATAATTACCCGGTATTGGTCTGATACTCGTTGCTCCGATACTTGAATATCTGGGTACGTCCTGCAAAATTCGGCATACAGCTGTTGTCGGTAGCCGATTGTTTCTTGACCGAGGTTTGTCACCTTGTAGTAGAAGCGCAAAATGTTTTCATTAATGGACACAGTCCATTTCATGCGCTGCCTCGGTCGTCCCGCTTGAGTGAGCGCCGGCTGATGATCCAGCGCAGCACCTTCGGCGGGTGGAGCTCTTGTTGTTGTTTGGCTCGCTTGTGGTTGTGGTTGTGGTTGGGCTGTAGCTGATTGTATGACAGGGGCCCGCCTCCTCAACACCCTGCCACCGACGTCCCGCATGCTGTCACGTCCAGCGCCGGCTCCAGACGTGCCCTGGCGATCCCCAGGCAGCGATCCTAAACATAAATTATTATTATCCAGATTTAGCCATACGGCTCACACTCCCTCTAAGGGGAAAATTGACTCATCCCAGATACCTACGGTATCAAAAGGATTGAGCTCTGGTGGGACTCTTTCCGTGTTATCGAGCCCTAGGTGACTTGGTATGCAGGTGTATCTCCCAAAAATTTCCGTACACATCTGGCTGTTGCGAGTAGTACTGCTTTCTGCATGGTCTTATAAAGATGTTCATTCAGACCCAGCTTTTTTATGCTTTCGAGGAGGGTCTTCGGAATGACTCCAGTAGTAGACATGATAATCGGTATCGTCTGGGTACTTTGCATTCTCCATTGCCTTCGTATTTGAATTTCTAGATCTCTGTACTTGGCGATCTTTTCAGTGAATTTACTACGTAGATTATTGTTGTTAGGTATCGCCACATCAATTAGTGTTGTTTGTCTTGTTAATTTATTAACTAGTACGAGATCTGGTCTATTGTGTGCCACTGTTTGGTCTGTGAGCACAGTGCGGTCCCAGTATAGCTTGTAGTTGCCATCCTCAAGCATACTCTCAGGGACGTATTGATAATACGGGAGATGGTCCGTTTGGAGAAGTCCCAGCTTGATAGCTATCTCTTGATGAAGGATTTTTCCCACTGCGTCATGCCGTTCCTTGTATTCAGTTGCAGCAAATGCCTGGCAGCCCCCTGTAAGATGTTGGATGGTTTCTTGGGCTTGACATCCATATCGGCATCTGTCGTTTTGAACCTGAGGGTCTTTGATGATATATTTCAGGTAATTTCTCGTTGGTATAACCTGATCCTGAATGGCCAGTAATGAACCTTCCGTTTCAGGGAACATCTTTCCTGATGTCAACCAGTAGTTCGACGCTATATTGTCGACGTAATCTTGGCTGACCTCATTGGGATGCCGCCCGTGCAGAGGTTTACCCATCCAGGCGCGCACTTTTTCGTCCTTGGTAAGGTGGTTTATGCGCATTTCTGGTTCCCTCAGTTTGATCGGTGTTGTGTCATCTACTGCGCAGATAGCGCGATGAAGAGTAGATGTCTCAGCCTGCATCTGAAAATAAGTTCTTAAATTAGCAATTTGTTTATCTAATTGCTCACCTATATCCATAAGTCCTCTTCCTCCTAGATTCCGTGGTAATGTTGTTCTTTCTACTGCACTTTTAGGATGGTGTTTTTGTGCCTTTGTGAGGTGTGTTCGCACTTTTCGCTGAAGAGCATCTATATCTGTTTTTGTCCACTTAACAATACCAAATGAGTAGCTAAGCGCGGAACATGCGTAGGTGTTTAGTCCCTTAAACAAATTTCTACTGTTCTTCTATCCATCCAGCATTGTTGTTAAGAGAAGCTGGTGTGGAAAGTTGATTTCCCCAAAACTCATGAATTTCTTCTTGGCTTGGGTAAGACTTATCGAGATTGTCTACGGTGGAATTGAGTTTTCGATAGAACGCCTTCTCAGCAGTCTCAAAAAGGGCATTGTCGGATTTTCGGTTGTTACTCACTTTGTACCTTCTTAGTCGTCCTGAATAAACTGAGAGTCTTTGTTTTAATGTATCTAGGCACTGTTGGGCTGTGTTGTTTTCTGGATCGAATCTTGAGTGTCTGGGAGTATTCCGTATTATTTCTTCAGCTCTTCTGATGACTCTTGTACTTCTTACACCTCGTATATATTCTGTGACTTGACCAATATCCCTACGCAGTAATTCAATCTTTCCGAGCAGTCTTTTTTCCCAGGGTGCAATTCTGCTACCAGTCCTTCCGTTATTAGTACCCCCGTCGTGTTCTGATCTTAATGCCCATTACATTAGCAATTGCTGTTGCTGCACAGTAGATTAGCATGTGCAGATACTCTAATGTGTGGGCTTCTACGACATAATTGGGTAGGACTTCAGTGTTCACAATTTGTAATAGCACACCTAGTCTCTTACAAGAGTTTATTCGTGGTAGCGGTGGTCTGCTAAGTGGGTTTGTTCCATTAAACTCTTGTACAGCACGTGCCATTTCGCTTACTAGGTTATCATGTAGCTCGTTGTTTTCCTGCTCTGTATTGTCAGGTTGAGTTTCTTGTATGGCAAGCTCAGGAATCTGCTCATGAACTTCATTGGGGACTTGATCTTCAATTACAATATTGTTATGAATCTCCCGTTCGACTTCGCTTCTGATGGTATTGCGTCTAGTCTCTGGGATAAGGTTGTTTCTTATAATTACCCGGTATTGGTCTGATACTCGTTGCTCCGATACTTGAATATCTGGGTACGTCCTGCAAAATTCGGCATACAGCTGTTGTCGGTAGCCGATTGTTTCTTGACCGAGGTTTGTCACCTTGTAGTAGAAGCGCAAAATATTTTCATTAATGGACACAGTCCATTTCATGCGCTGCCTCGGTCGTCCCGCTTGAGTGAGCGCCGGCTGATGATCCAGCGCAGCACCTTCGGCGGGTGGAGCTCTTGTTGTTGTTTGGCTCGCTTGTGGTTGTGGTTGTGGTTGGGCTGTAGCTGATTGTATGACAGGGGCCCGCCTCCTCAGCACCCTGCCACCGACGTCCCGCATGCTGTCACGTCCAGCGCCGGCTCCAGACGTGCCCTGGCGATCCCCAGGCAGCGATCCTAAACATAAATTATTATTCTCCATTCTCATGGGTGTGCATTTTATACCTACTGCCAGGTGTCAGTTTTTGTTCCACGGCAAGTATCTCTGCTACTCTCTGGGTATTGGCGCTACGAATACCCAGAAAGCATCCCCCATTCGCAGGGGGCCGCGCCTGATAGAAGAACTGACAAAAAACTCCCACAGGTTATTATTATTATTATCCAGATTTAGCCATACGGCTCACACTCCCTCTAAGGGGGAAATTGACTCATCCCAGATACCTACGGTATCAAAAGGATTGAGCTCTGGTGGGACTCTTTCCGTGTTATCGAGCCCTAGGTGACTTGGAATGCAGGTGTATCTCCCAAAAATTTTCGTACACTTCTGGCCGTCGCAAGTAGTACAGCTTTCTGCATGGTCTTATAAAGATGTTCATTGAGACCCAGCTTTTTTATGCTTTCGAGGAGGGTCTTCGGAATGACTCCAGTAGTAGATATAACAATAGGTATCGTCTGGGTACTTTGCATTCTCCATTGTCTCCGTATTTGAATTTCCAGATCTCTATACTTGGCGATCTTTTCAGTAAATTTACTACGTAGATTATTGTTGTTAGGTATCGCCACATCAATTAGTGTTGTTTGTCTTGTTAATTTATTAACTAGTACGAGATCTGGTCTATTATGTGCCACTGTTTGGTCTGTGAGCACACTGCGGTCCCAGTATAGCTTGTAGTTGCCATCCTCAAGCATACTCTCAGGAACGTATTGATAATATGGGAGATGGTCCGTTTGGAGGAGTCCCAGCTTGTTAGCTATCTCTTGATGAAGGATTTTTCCCACTGCGTCATGCCGTTCCTTATATTCAGTTGCAGCAAATGCTTGGCAGCCCCCTGTAATATGTTGGATGGTTTCTTGGGCTTGACATCCATATCGGCATCTGTCGTTTTGAACCTGAGGGTCTTTGACGATATATTTCAGGTAATTTCTGGTTGGTATAACCTGATCCTGAATGGCCAGTAATGAACCCTCCGTTTCAGGGAACATCTTTCCTGATGTCAACCAATAGTTCGACGCTGTATTGTCGACATAGTCTTGGCTGACCTCATTGGGATGTCGCCCGTGCAGAGGTTTACCCATCCAGGCGCGCAGTTTTTCGTCCTTAGTAAGGTGGTTTAAGCGCATTTCTGGTTCCCTCAGTTTGATTGGTGTTGTGTCATCTACTGCGCAAATGGCGCGGTGTAGAGTAGATATCTCAGCCTGCTTCTGAAAATAAGTTCTTAAATTAGCAATTTGTTTATCTAATTGCTCACCTATATCCATAAGCCCTCTTCCTCCTAAATACCGGGGTAATGTCGTTCGTTCTACTGCACTTTTAGGGTGGTGTTTTTGTGCCTTTGTGAGGTGTGTTCGTACTTTTCGCTGAAGATTTTCTATATCCGTTTTTGTCCACTTAACAATACCAAATGAATAGCTAAGCGCGGAACAAGCGTAGGTGTTTAGTGCCTTAAACAAATTTTTACTGTTAAGCTGTGAACGAAGCAGCTGTTTTACCCTTCTTATAAACTCAGTAGTTATCTCAGTTTTCATTTGCTTATGGTCAATTTTCCGCGCCTGCTTTACTCCAAGATATTTGTACATATCGTTGTCGCCCATGGCCTCGATGTTCTGGCCATTTTGCATATCGAATCCACCGGGCTGTACCTTTCCTCTGACTATATTCAAAACACGGCACTTGTCTAGACCGAACTGCATACTAATATCATTAGAGAATGTTTCTACAGTTTTTAGCATCTCTTCTAGGTGTTCTCGAGTGGAAGCCATTAATTTCAAATCATCCATATACAACAGATGATTGAGCTTCTCTACCACAGTATTATTGCTTTTAATGCTAAAACCTGAGTCAGTGGAGTTTAATAGCTGGGAAAGGGGGTTCAAAGCTAAACAGAACCACAATGGACTCAACGAGTCTCCTTGAAATAGGCCCCGGTTGATTGCGATATTTTCGGTTTCGATATTGTTTTCACCAGGTATTTGGAGGTGAATTTTAGTCTTCCAATCTCTCATTATATGCCTTAAAAAGGTCACTATGTTATCATCGACTTTGTATATTTTCAATATATCTGTTAGCCATTCATGCGGTACTGAATCAAAGGCCTTTTTATAGTCAATAAAAGCAGTAAAAAGATTCCTTTTTTTAGTGAATACCTGGTTAGAAATGACTGAGTCGATGATAAGCTGTTCTTTGCAACCCATGGAACCCTTAGCGCATCCTTTCTGTTGAGGCTCTATGATATTGTTAAGAGCACAATGTTGGTAGATACGCCGGGTTACACAGGATGTGACCAATTTATACAAAGTTGGAAGACAAGTAATTGGGCGGTACTTGGATGGATCTTGGGTGTTATTTTGATCCTTGGGTATTAAATAAGTAGTTCCCTGAGTTAGAAATGATGGTAATTCCTGCGGATTAGAAATAACATGATTAATTAATGTTGATAAGCACTCATGAATACTTCAAAACTTTTTAAGCCAGAAGTTCTGGACTCCGTTTGGTCCAGGAGATTTCCAGTTATGAAGCTCTTTGATGACATTTGAGACTTCTTCAGTCGTGAATGGTTCGTAGTTAGCAGTGACGTAGTGGTGACAGTTGTTATTATTATTATTATTATAAATTATTATTATTATTATTATTATTATTATTATTTAGAACTAAAGACAATACGAATAAAACAATTAACTATTCCTAATGAAATTTTTGTACTTCCTTTAATAATAATATTGCTAAATAAAATCTAAAATTCATTACATCGTGCCCTTCTGAATTTTGCAACGGGAATTAGTGGATTTAAGCGGGGATTTCACGTCTATAAGACGGTGATTTCTGAAGATTTGCGTTGACACACGCATGATCAATTTTTGTCAAATCTCTGCGACAAAGTACGTCACTGTTTTCAACAGTGGTGTAATGTGTGCGGTGAGCATGCTACAAGGGTAAGGGTGGAACTCATTGGACTGAACGTAACAGCTGATGTCACTCTTTCCCCTAAATTCAACGCCAGACTTTTCATTAAAATTATTTGTGCTCGCGATAATTTCATAAAATATGTATTCTGCTTCCTTATCTTTGTTATATTAATGTTTGGAAGGGTTACGCTATCTCGTCTAGCTCCCAAGTTTTCAGAAGGCGGTAAAAGTTAATGGAGGCAGGGCCAAGGGATGCTATTTTTTCTGGAGGTGCTCGAAAAGCGTAGGTGCTGGTTTAAAACCGTTAGGGGGCAATTGGGAAAACTTAAAAAGCTTTCAACTGTCAATATATCCAAACAATCATTTCACAGTCAGACTTGTTTCTATTCTTATGTAACGTTATAAACGTCATGTAGTCACATCTTTGTTATTTTATTTTCAAATCATTATTTTATTCCATTTTCTTTAATAATTCATTAATTTCTCATCTCCTTGTATTTGTTTTTACTCATTTTCGTTAAAAAATTAGTTGGTGCCCTCTTTTGTAATTTTCTATAGGTACCTAACTCTAATAGGGCTTTTCATTCACAGTGATTTGTTTCGAGCTTCTGTCTTATTTCGTATAATCCGTGTATATTAATATTATATACAGATTATACAACATATGACAGAAGCTCGAAACAAATGACAATCGATGAAAAGCCCTATTGATTAACTTTCTGTGATCTTTTCTGTGATCCAAAATTATTGTCACCATAGGTGGCTCTGAACGACAGAGGTAGCTATACAGTTCATGTCTATTCTTAAGGTATCTGAAGGTAATATCGCCAAGCTAAGGTTTAGAATTTTTTTGTTGGATAGTGGGTCATATTAAAAAAAATCTCACAACTTCAGCTGTTCAATGAACTACTTGAAATTACGTAGAATCCACTAAAAAAATAATTTGGGTATTTTTACACATTTACTGGACAATTTAAAAAAAAAAGTCATCTTTGGCGATATTTCCAACCCTTGTTGGCAATATCGCCAACCTATTATTTCGAATGCAATACGGTCTAACAATTGAACATTATACTTCAAAATGATATATTTGCTGAAAAATAACAATAAGTAAGTATTTAAGAACAATAACCTTTTTGTACCATAATCTGGAGTGGTTAGCGTATCTGAAAATGAAATGTCATGTTTTTCTTCATCTGATGTTTCCATCTCACTTAACTCTATATCATCAGAATCACTGTTGCTTGTCGATGACTTAATTTTTCCAACCTTAGACGTATCTGGAGAAAGATGCCAAGGCAACCAAAACTCCAAGAAGGGATGGTAACGCCAAGGCGTTATTACCATCCATTGGACTTGGCGATATTACCGACATGCACATAAATTGTTTGTAATTTGGTTTTCGAAGATAAGCAAAACTATCTTAAAAATCTGAATGCATCATTTTATTCCTTAGGAAACAAATTACAAATCACTGAAATCAAATAATATTACTCATCAATAACGGCGCTCCAATCTAATAAACACAAAAGATGTAAAATTATAAACGGTACTCCTTCTACACCGAACACTGATACTCAACTGTCATAAACACCGCTGGCGAATCTAAGGTCATCGCAAACATGATCACGTGATTTAGAATACTATGAGGAACATATCCATGTTGCCATTTATTATTTAGCAAACATACTTTCTGAGAAATCACGAGTTGGCGATATTACCAACCTGGCGTTATTACCTACAGATACCTTAATTCAGATATACTTTCCAGTTTATGTCAACTTTGCAGTGTACGTCAACTTAACAAGAAAAGTTACTTTATGTAGAGATGTTGGTGGTGGACATATAGGTACAGCATCTTGTTTGACTTTATTTATTATTTTTGATTAAAGTTCTGTGTTAAAGGTTTTGACTGATTTTTTATGTTTTATAATGTTAATCAAAATTAATTGATAAACCAATGATATAAATTCAGATTAAAACAAGACATACGTAATTTTTTGCACGGCTAGCTTTGATCCCAATAATTGTGGATCGCTCGTTATATCTCTGTATAACATCTAAATCATCGATTTTCATCGATTGTCATTTGTTTCGAGCTTCTGTCATATGTTGTATAATCTGTGTATAATATTAATATACACGGATTATACGACATATGACAGAAGCTCGAAACAAGTGACTGCGAATGAAAAGCCCTATTCTATCACAAGACGGGACATTCTTATTCTATCGTTCTATGCTCTAGATACGTTCCATGCCAATTTCCCACCACCGTTTCTGTAGTCTATTTTTAAGCCAAGGGGAGTAATTCAAATTTCCCGCGCCGTAAAACTTGTTTGTAATTGGTCCAACTTCAGGCAAGTTTACTCCACTGTTATCAAATTTTGACACTAATGGCATTTATAAAATTTTGACACTATTGGCATTTCATAGGTTAATTAAGGTATATCAGCGATTTTTTGTATTTTCTGCGTTATTCCTTTAAGTTTTCGATTTTTAGTCTGTTTTATATAATATATAATATAAAAAACAGTTGTTTTTAGAACTCTTTAGCGACGTATTAGTATAATATAATATTTATGGATTACCGTCAAAGGCCGATATGATCAACCAAAAAAAGAAGATGTATTTGGTGACATTTTTAGTGACTTTCTTGGGTGTGAATCTGTCTTTTTAGTTTACTTCCCTTGGTTTAAAAACAAAGCTTAGTAGTGTCTAGTGTCAAGCCCCTACAGATTCTGTCAAGTCAGTAGGTACCTCTCTTCTTAACATGAATGCTATTTTTATTTAATTTTTGGTGACTACTTAAGGTTCTGTTTGGCCTGGTAGCTTCATTTATATTCCAACAGATTTTGGGGTAAGTGCTTACTACTGTACGACTTTTTGTTGTAAGCTTATATTCATAGTACAATAAAACCTCGATATAACGGACCTCTATTTAACGGACTTCGGATATAACGGACAAGAAAATCCGGTCAAATGTGAAAAAAATTAAAAATGTCTCTGTATTTTACAAAGAATTTCAATAAACTTTTTATTATAGCATAATGCGGACACATTTCTAATTATATAAAAAAAACAGTACAAACATCAAAAGTGCAAACAAAACTTAAAAAAAGTTTGTTAATTTATTTTAAACCTATTTTTATATAACGGACTTTCGCCTTTAACGGACACCCCGTCCCCCCAATTAGTCCGTTATATCGATGTTTTACACGAGGTTTTACTGTATTTTTAACCATTTATTCCTATTTAACTTCACTTTTTCATAGTACATGTTCGATTATATTATAAAAAGGGTATATTCTCTTTATTTACATGCATATAGGAATCATACAAAAATATAACTACTAATAATTATTACTATTAATTTTATTTTATACCTTTGCTATTTGCTATTTTTTCTGATTATATTTTAAAGAATGCAAGGAAACCTTTTAATTATCCTTGGTATCTGATATACATTATGTATTCTAGTTTTTTGGAATAATCATGTGAGCCCTTTCGGAAGGACTTTCTGAGCCTGGAGCCTCCAACATTGCCAGCGATGCAACCAAAATGCATCTGAAATAACATCTAACCAACCAACACCCGTAGGCCTGGTGGCCAACAACATCTAGAACCCCAGAGCCAGTTGCAGAACCGGCATGCGGCAGTCAAGACACCAAGAAGCTACCGACAGATGCCAAGTGCCATAAGTATAATCTGAACTGTTAGCTTTCGGCAAGGTATCGTATAAAATATATCATTGATGTGATAAGTGATAATATATTATTTTATTATGTCTTTAATGAAAAATAAACATGATTAGTTAACTTATTGTTTTTATTTGCCTCCATCTAAATTTTCACCGTTCATATTTTTGATTAGGACTAGACGTACTCACAACCAGGACCTCGATTTTTGACCCTTCGCTTCGTTATCGAACGTATTCGCTTCGTATCTGTTTAGTGTACAGATAGCGAATGATCGATAACAAAGCGAAGGGTCAAAAAGCGAGGTCCTGCTGAGAGACTGAGCTAGGCTTGCGTAAACAATGACTATCACAGTTGATTAAAATATTATTTTACAATAGTATTTCGGTTTTCTGTGGTAGTTTATCGTTACACTTATATTAGTAGAAACACTTGAAACTACAAATAATGAAATTGCTCTGCCCCTAAGAAAACTCGTATTATCATATAATAACCAGACCCGAAATAAGAATATTGAGGCCCCTAGGCAATCCAAGCTATGAGGCCCCAGGCTTTCTCCCCATTTTTAATCATTTTCATTTTTGAAAATGTCTGTTCGCCTGTTGCGATATAACCCAAAATTACTGTGAAGCAGGAATAAATTGCTTTTTTTATTCTCATACTGTAATATATCAATTATGATGTCACTATACCTGTATCGTAATGAACTTCATTATAATACAGATTTTCATTGATACCTACAGATTTTTAACCAATAGAATCGCGATAAAGGTGGTACGCGCGCAGTGACCAATGACGAGTCAAATACATACGCTTTGACAGTTCTCAATATGTAAACAATCTGTCAAACTGACAAACTACTTAATTTGTTTGTGTTACAAAATTAATAAATTTGAATATATATTTTGTTGTGAATGATCATAGAAAAAATAGTGTATACAACTTGCATTTAATTATCATTATGAAGCTCGTACTCTATACGAAACTCGCTGCATACGGCTCGTTTGGTATCCCTCATACTCGCTTCATAATAACCTTCATTAAATGCTCGTTGCATAATATACTATTACCTCTAAGTCTTGCAGCTGGGCTATAAAATATTTAAACTGCTCTAGTTCATCTTCAAGTTCAGATTCAATATCATCAGGATAGTTTTGAAGCGCACTTCTTTATTCACTCAATTTTGGAAAAATGCAAAACACCAAATACTAAGTTCACTGACCCGTACACTGTCAAACGACTCAGCTCAGTTATTATCTTATCGAACTTTGGTAGATACGTTTCAACCTTTAACTTTTGTCCATCCTGTAGAAAATTTTTATTGGAATTAGCATCATCAAAATGTAGTTTTCTTGCTCGCTTTTTGTTTACTCGAGTCGAAATATTCAGGCATTCTGCTCGCAGTAAGCAAAATTAACTATCTCTTTGGTATTTTAAGAGCTCCAAAAGTGAATTTAGAAGCTGAACTGCAGTTTAACGTTCACTCTTTGTAATGATTTACTGACAGCGTTCTAAAATTGTTGACCAAAACTAATTCAGTATGAATGTTTCTTTTTTGACATTTCTTTCAACAAACACTTAGCCTCATGAACTGTTTCAGCTTTGTGATTAGTGTCTTCAGTAAGAGTATGAAGAGCAGATTTGAAAGCGTTATAACCTTTAACAAAATAAGAAAATCTACGGTTTCGTTTTGATTAAAATCTGTCTTCCTCCATCCCCCGATAGTACTATTTCTAGGTCTACCTGTTGTCAAGGAGGCTCTAAGGAAGACAGATTTTTACCATTCCGACCGTAGATTGTCGATATAAATTAAAATAATTTATATCGCAGTATGGATAGAACGCCCTCTAACGGGGAATAAGCGAAATGAATTTCGACTCAATTCAAGCTCTCTGCTTAACCCAGGTATAAACATACCAAAAGGCACCGCCAGGAAAACATTCCACTTTGCGGTTCAGAGAGCCCATATGAAACGAGTCTTTGTACTCTATGCAGAGTATGGCATTAACAAAATAAGAAAATCTACGGTTTCGTTTTGATTAAAATCTGTCTTCCTCCATCCCCCGATAGTACTATTTCTAGGTCTACCTATCCTATCCTATCTACCTTGTGACAATGATATAATTTTATCGTCTAGAGTACGCCAATGTATTATCTAAGCAAAATGTGTTTTTATACCGTCTCTGAGAGTATAAAAGACGGAACGAAAATCCATTTGAGTACTCTCGGTGTGCTGAATGGAGAATTATCAACAAGGTATAATAGGTGAGTTAAGTATATCCCGACCATTTCCAGAAACCTTCCGAACTCCGTCGCCTTGGCGTGATGAACGATTTCGACGGTTCACAAACCCCATCCCTTACGAGAGTTGATCGTAGATCCTTACATGTCTTTCCCCCTGGCGAGTTGAGCGAGATGTCCTCTCTTTATATGTCCATTTCACATTAATAAATAAATCTTCTTCTGGTAGCACTACAACCCAGGGTGGGTCTTGGCTGACTGCACAACTCGCTTCCATCTCGAACCATGTCGTCCATGATAGTTGGGTCAATGGGGTAGCCCCATTGTTCTTAGATCTTAGATCTTTAAGAATAAATAAATGTAATTCCTAATCCACTCGATCGTCGTTTAGTATCATTCATTCATGTAATAAAATATCGTCACATCGACCCGAGGTTTATGAAAGGCCGATATGTAGAGTGTGATTAAGAAGTAAATTAACTAGTAATTAACGCTAATTACCTTATCTTTCGTATGTTTTGGCTTTAAAATAAATATATTAAAACAAAATGAATCCTGTCTCCGACTGTACGAGGTCTGGCTATTAAATAACGAGACTGCACGCGCAGAAGGCGTCCTAGATGGGAAGAGTGGGAAACGAATGCAGCATTGGATAGCTGGAAGTGTCTACTCTTCCAGTACGAAAACACGTTTTTGTCGCTGTAGTAGTATTTTTTCTGTAAAACGTGTTTTTTTCTCGTGTCGATAACAATGTGTGACGAAAAACATGAGCAACGGATTAATGTGAAATTTCTCGTTAAATAAAAAAAACTTCTACTGAGTGCTATAATTTGTTGAAAGAGGGCTATGGTGAGAATTCTCTATCTAGTGCGTGTGTTTTCGAATGGTATAAACGGTTTTCTGAAGGCCGAAAGAGCGCCGAAGATGACCAACGTCCAGGTCGACCTGTCTCTGTTTCAACTCCGCAAACAGTGACCAAAATAAATGAAATTGTGCGCGGAGATCATCGTATGAGTGTATGAGCATTCGGATGATTGCTGAGACTGTAAACGCCGATAAAAAAACTGTCAGAAAAATTTTACATGACGAATTGAACATGAAGAAAGTCGTGCGAAGTTGGTCCCAAAAAATTTGACCCCTGACCAAAAGCTCGTCCGTCAATAGATCTGCTTAGATTTTCTTGAGAGGTTACATGAAGAGCCTGAATTAATGGAAAACATCATCACTTGCGATGAAACCTGGATATTCAAATACGATGTTGAAACTAAGCGACAATCCATGCACTGGAAAACTCCTGCATCGCCAAGAATGAAAAAAGCAAGGATGTCGAAATCAAAATTTAAAGCCATGCTAATCGTTTTTTTTTTTCGACATTAACGGCATCGTGATGACTGAATGGGTTCCAGGGGGTCAAACTGTAAACCAAACTTACTATTTGAAAGTTTTGGCAACGCTGCGAGAGCGAGTTCGTAAGAAACGGCCGGAGTTGTGGAAAAACAAGTCGTGGATCTTGCACCAGGACAACGCACCTGCCCATAACGCGCTGTCTGTGAAGCGTTATTTAGCCGCTAGAGGCATTCCAGTGCTTGAACACCCGCCGTACACTTTGTGACTTTTCCTGTTTCCGAAGATAAAGTCTGCCTTGAGTCAAGCTCTAACAAAAGAAGACTCCCAGCATCGCTTTGACCAATGGAAAAAACGAATAGAACGGTGTGTGACGAGGGAAGGGGAATATATTGAAGAAGAGCATTCGATTGTAGAATAATTTTTAAAATAAAACTCTTTTTCATAAGCAGTCTCGTTATTTAATAGCCAGACCTCGTATTTCATCACAACGGCTATTAACGGTAAATGACTAGGATGCTTCTAATTGGAAGTTTTTCTGCGTACTTTCGTTGCGCTGCTCGAGCATTACATTGAACCATTGAATATTTTCGTACACAAAATGCATTTCAGCATATTCTTCTTATTACAAATAAAGCAGAGTGTGGGGGAGATTGGGACAGATCGTCAAAGTCAATTCTGACCTCACCGGCCCCAATGCCAGCAAGCATTCTATCTGTATTACCAGCCGAGATAGCAGGGTTCAGAACCAGTTAGTCAGGATTGAATTCAGCTGTCATTACAACTGTCTATTATTTTTCTTGTCCATCTGTCAATTCGTAATATTTCCTGCCTGTTAATGCTTCCTCTTTTTCGTTAGTCAAAGCGCAAAAGCGAACCTACAGGGGAGTCTGACGTTTTATGTAGTCGCTGTGATCTTGTCACCACAGGATCGGTTTTGTGACGATCATGACGTGCGAGATGTCATGTGATAGCTTTTAGCGAATAGGATAATAACCTATGAAAAAAATCAAAGATAGCGTGAAATAATGATTCATAGATGGTTCTTCGTTAGTTATCAGGCTGCAATTTCCATATTCATGTTAAAAAACATACAGAGATCTACGTACTCACATCAATAGGTGACAGCCCGGTTTGTAAGCGAGTCTAAAAGACACCTTAAGTACTGCTCCCACAGTGTGGTATCCCACAGTGTCGTATTCCACAGTGTGGTACCTGGCAATGTGGGAAAATAATATTTAACGTTAAAATACAACAGTTATTGTGACAGTTAAAGAAACATAAATAAATTGCGTATTTACATAGAAAAATTAAACGTAGCGGTATGCCAAACGGGCATCCGGTATGTGTCTTCGGTTCTATGTATTGGTCCAATTTGCCACAAAATGTGACATTTGACACAAAACGCGATATTTTATGTAAAAAACGCGACATTAGGAATGGTAGCATGCCAAAGAAACAGGGAACAACAAACCACATTATGTATCCATTAAAATCTATTCAGCCTACGCCATGGATGCGACATTTCATAGCCATTGCTCAACATAGACAATTCTTTCATACATTGTTATAAATGGTCTCTCCTTCTTTCATTGTGTCCAAACCGGCAAACATTTAGTCTCTGACATACAACTCTTAATGGAACAAAATATCTATGGAACACAAATTTCTGTCATTTCTTGCCATGTATCAACCACCCATTGTTAGAGACAGGTCTACAATACATCTATCATTCTTTTGCTGATACCTCCAATATGGCTCAAAATTCTTTCGTACACTGCTATACATATGTCTTCCTTTCTTACATCTATTATCAAATTCTTTCGTATACTGTTATACACGGGTCTCCTGTTAATTTATTATGTCCAACCCAGCAAACGCCTAGCCTCTGACATACAACTCTCACCAAAGTATCTTGATGTACGCTAATAGACAGCTACCACAAACAACATATCCATTAGACATATTCATCTACAATCTACACCAAGGATGTGACATTTGGCGTCATTTAAGCATTAAATAAACTGTATATTAGTGATTCATTTTGGGGACTAACAAGCCTTTTTATTTGATTTAATAATTTATTTTGATATAAAATATCAAAACTAATCGAATTTTAATAATGTCTCCAATAATAAAACAAGTACTCAATAATAATAAAACAGGAAGCTTAAGTTTAAGGTTACTTATTTGAAAAAGAAAATTTGATTTGTCCAAAATCATATCGTTATTATTATTTATTTATTTCTTTATATCTCTCAAAACGAGTGAAAAAGTAGAAAAAACCCTATGTCGCTTCCTAATTCGATTAGGTACCTATGTAATCATTTGTTTAGAACGGTTGCGTGCACTCCATTTGGTGGTCATTGAATCCAATCCGGCAACAAACACACACACTTACACACTTGAAATGTCACTGAATGATAATACTCTTCACTTCACTTCTCTCACTTATTTATGCTTCATTACTTGCCCAATATCAACTGTGCGAGTGTGAATGGAGTACCGAAGAAAAATTAGACGTTTTGCAGGAAGCAGGTAATGCAGTAAATGAATTAAAGACAAGAGTCAGAAGGGTAAGTCAGAGGGAGAATTCATTATCTCAGTCCCGTGCCCGAGGGTTTTACGGGGGAAGTGTCTTTGTTAATTGGATCTTGTTTGTGAAATATTTTTTTATGAAGATATAATGCTTTTAACTATTAACAATATATACGGTACCCGAAAAGTTGGGTTAATATCTCATGCTCAGGAATTACAGATAAAGTATCGGCTAAAACTTTTTAATCATGCTGGAGCATGTCGATTTTTATTTTTAAATTGGTATTGGGGTATTTATAGCCAGCGTTTAACTACAGTATTTTTTTATTTATTCGCATAAAGTACCTCGACAACTATGGCCATTGGTACAAGAACACTAACATTATTAAATAACGAAAACAAATAATATTTATACAGGGTGTCCAGAAACTCTACCGACAAACGAAGACAGGAGATTCCTCACACAACTTTAAGACAATTTAACTCAATTCACTTAGTCCGAAAATGCTTCGTAAGGGAGCTAGAGCTATTTGAAGATGGCGTTTTATAATTAGTTTTTCTTAAATACCTCCAGAACGCTTCTATTTAGAAAAACGAAAATTGGTACGCATATTTATCTTTCAGAGATAAATCGATTCCATCCATTGCGAATTTCTAGTACCGGTCATAGGCGTCCGTTTTGGGTAGGGCAACATTTATTTTATAGCATAACTTTTTTTATATAATTTTTAAGCATTTTTGACTCTGAATTATTAATCTGAAAGGTATTCTAGTACTAAAAGGTACTCTTGCTTTAAATCGATAGAATATACCGTTTTCTAAAAAAATCGATTTAAAAATTTTTCATTTCGTGAATTTGAAAAAATAGATTAAAAAAAACTATTTAGAAAAACGAAAACTGGTACGTGTATTTATATTCCAGAGATGAATCGATTTCTTTAATTGCAATTTTTAGTACCGGCCATATGCGGCCGTTTTGGGTAGGTCAACGAATATTTTATCGCATAATTTTTTGTCTTTAATTTTTAAGCATTTTTGACACTGGATTATTAAAATATGAGGTATTGTAGTACTAAAAGTTACTCTTGCTTTAAGTTGGTGAAATACACCAGTTTTTAAAAAAATTTTCAATTTTTTTCAAATTCAACAAACGAAAAATTTTCAAATCGATTTTTCTAGAAAATGGTGTTTCCTACGAACTTAAAGCAAGAGTTCCTTATAGTACTCGAATACCTCAGAATTTGATAATTTGGAGTCAAAGATGCTTAAGGGTTAAAGACAGAAAAGTTATGCGATAAAATAACCATAGCCCTACCCAAAACGGACGCCTATGACCGGTACTAGAAATTCGCAATGAATGGAAAACCTCTGGAAGACAAATATGTGTACCAATTTTCGTTTTTTTAACAAGAACCGTTCTGGAGGCATCTAAGAAAAACTAATTACAAGACGCCATCTTCAAAGAGCTCTAGCTCCCTTGAAGCATTTTCGGACTAGGTGAATTTGATTAAATTGTCTTAAAATTATCTGAGGAACGTCCTGTCTTTGTTTGCCGGTAGAGTTTCTGGGCATTCTGTATAACTGTAACTAATGTCATCATCATCATCATCATTCTTTTTGCCTTATCCCTAAGCGGGGTCGGCTTCCCTAATTGCATTTCTCCACACAATTGTATCTTGGGTCATATCAATGTTAATCCCCTTTACCAACATGTCCTGCCTTATCGTCTCCCTCCAGGTCTTCTTTGGTCTTCCTCTCCTACTCCTTCCAGGAATCTGCATTTCAGCTATTCTTCGTATTGGGTGATTAACGTCAACGTCTCGACGTTGAACATGACCAAACCATCTTAACCTATGCTCTCTCATTTTGGCATCAATTGGTGCCACACCTAGACTTCCCCTAATATACTCATTTCTAATTTTATCCTTCTTTGTCACTCCACTCATCCATCTAAGCATTCTCATTTCTGCCACATGCATTCGTTGTTACTCTTTCTTTTTCAATGCCCAACATTCAGTTCCGTACATCATAGCCGGTCGTATGGCTGTTTTATAGAATTTTCTTTTCAGCTTCATTGGAATTTTTCTGTCACACAACACACCACTCGCTTCTTTCCACTTCATCCATCCAGCCCTAATTCTACTGCATGCATCTCCATCTATTTCTCCATTACTGTGTAATACCGATTCTAGGTACTTAAAACTATTGCTTTTCACAATCATTTCACCATCCAAAGATACCATTTTATTCGTAGTAACTCCATCTTTAAATGAACACTCCAAATATTCTGTTTTTGTCCTACTAAGTTTTAAACCTTTTTCCTCCAGAGCTTGTCTCCACTGTTCTAGTTTTTGTTTTAACTGTAACTAATGTCTATTAGATTAAATCTTGTGGTAGAGCTGGGTGGTTTTTAAAAACAATATAGTTTTCATAATTTCTGTAGGGTTGTTGAGCATTTCCTTAACAGTATAGTAGGTCTCAAATTCAATAATGTATACATGTTGGTGAATGATCTACAGTCGGTGATGTGTTCCACGTTCAGATAAACATTGCAATAGAGGCAAGTTGCACAACTATAGTATTTATCAAAATATAATTTAGAATATTTAGGAATATTTGTAAAATGAGAAAAGAAAAATTTGGGAAAAAGAAAAAGAATTATAAAATGGCAGATGGCTACTAGAGCTAAACCAGAAATAATGGATAAAGAAAACGAAGAAAAGAAGTTAGTAATAAGTAATTATTCAAAAAGTCTTAAAATGAAAATACGAATATAAACAAATTAAACAAGTAACAAATATCAAGTATCATTCACTACTACCTTATTCAGTTTTACTCAAAATTTTGTTACCAAAAGAAAAGGAGATTAATTATCAAAAGAAAATAATAAACAGTACAGACTTCTTATTTCTTTTCTTTCTTTCTTTCTTTCTTTCTTTCTTTCTTTCTTTCTTTCTTTCTTTCTTTCTTTCTTTCTTTCTTTCTTTCTTTCTTTCTTTGTTTCTTTCTTTCTTTCTTTCTTTCTTTCTTTCTTTCTTTCTTTCTTTCTTTCTTTCTTTCTTTCTTTCTTTCTTTCTTTCTTTCTTTCCCTCTTCCTTATACCCTTTTACGTGACAGATATGCTACATATTCATATCCATCCATTCTCTCCATATTATTTTCTATCTTATGCTATTATTTTCATTCCTTCAAGCGTTTTCTGTTAAACTTTCCCGCATCTACTATTTGATGTATCCATTTTTTCCTCGGTCTGCCTTTTTTCCTTTTTGTGATATTTTTTGTTTTCTGAATTTTGTCGTTAGTCTACTGGATTTCATTCTCATGAGATGTCCTTACCAGTTTAATTGTCTCTTTATTATTTTGTTCATTTTTTTGTTCAGTATTTCTAATCAATTCGTTAACGACTATTATGAATAGTAGCGGGCTAAGGCTGTCTCCTTGAATGTTTGATACCTCTTTCCCAATTGGATTCTTCAGATCTTTCTCCTGTTATCTGTACACGTCCTTTTACTACTCTGTTAATACTCTCAATTATTTTTATCAGTGTAAAAATTGGTACTGTTATGATCTACTTTTTATTACTTTTATATCAATTGGTCTTTATTTGATTACTCCAATTAATTATTTAATCAATTATCCAATTGTCTCAAATCATACAAAAAATTAAGAAAAAAAATTTCAGGGTGCCTTTTTATAATACAAAAAATATCTAAATTATCTTATGTTATACTTATCTTCTCTCGTGGTCTCAGTATATCTTAGTTGGTTCTTATCGGAAGAAAAATAGGAAAGGGAAATAAATAGAAATATAAAATAAGCATACAGAAATATCTTTTATTATCAAAATCAATACTCTAAAAATCGATCAATTAAAACCTGTGGACATAGCTGTCCGAATGAAATTTCTACCACTTAAATTTATTCTAGTTCAAATAAAAATTTTTCGGTTTATTTCCGATGACTTTGATAAAACAAGCTAAACAAACAAATTTAGGTATTCGCAAAATTACTTATACTTCCTATTTAATTTTTGAAATATTGGAATCTTAATTCATATGCTTTTACTCAAAATTTTAGTTTCCGAACATAAAAATATCTTTCACATAAATTGACTGACCTTTTGCTTCACTCACAATGATGTCTCCTCTTGACCCAAACATATCTCCCTTGTTGACTATGTTAGGCTACCCATCAAAGCCCTCTCCGTTCTCAAGCTTCAGTCCAGCAGCATACCAGCACTAATTCTCCAAAAAACAACGAGCCAGGCCTCTATTAACCAGTACTCGATTCAAACAACTCCAAAATTCTCTCCTCTCCTTCTCACAATAATACAGAATCAAAGAGGTATTTCTTCTCAACTTGATCTGTCTCTGGTTCCACTTTTCAGCTCCACTCTTAACTATCAAACAACCACTGGTACTTGCTTCTTAACTATCCACGAAAACATTGACTGCTCTTCCGCGATGCCGATCACATAATAATCTCTCTTTCCAAAACTATCTGAAAATTCAACCTTCTCTCCTTCCCATTCCAAATTGCCACACCAATCAGAGACATTTCTTCTTCCCCATTCTTTTTTCATTCGAAAAAACCCACTCATACTTTCAAAAATATTCCTACCATCATAATAATTACTTTCGGGAAATTCTACAAAATTTACTCGGCGTTAAACAAAAAGGGATTAAAATTCCAAACTTTCTTTTACATTATTTTCTAAAGATATCATTACCTGTGGCTTTTGGCCTCGTGCATAACAAAGCACCGTTATAATCTCCAAATACCCTGAACAGTTATTGTCTATTCATATCACTTTCTTTCCTAATGTATTTTATTTTTCAGGGAAAAAATCATTAAAAATAAACCCATTTCTTAAAATCTACCTTACAATAAATAGTTACAAATCAATATACAGGGTGTATCAAATTTATGTGCCCGCGTTATCATTAAAATTAATAAAGTTTTTATTCTATCTTTGATTGATAAATTGATACACAATAACATCCCCGCCTTGTTTTGAGATAAAATTGTTTTTTTAAGTACAACAAAAAATTATTTTCTCTCGACAACAACTTTTCCCTTGTTATCATTTTTTTAACCTAATTTTCTTACCCTACCTTAAATTTATGCATTTGTCTTTATTCGTGGTATTTATACACATCATGGATATTGTAAACTCCTCGTATCTTTTCTGACTCCACATGCCTCAGGACATAACTGTTTATTCCATTTTCATTGTGTACGATGTATGGGCCCTCGAAAATAGGCATTAGCTTTGCGCAAACGTCCCCTGTGAGATTTGATACTCGTAATGCCCTTACCAGCACCTTTTCTCCCTTCTGAAAAGTCACTGGTCTTCGTCTTCTATTATGATTTTGTCTTTGGAGATATTTCTCATTACTGCGCTGCAGCTTCCTCTGCACAGTTTCCAAAACTCGTTGGTATTCCCTCTGCTCAGGTTCTTCCCATGGTCGTACTGGTATAAAATCCTTCATGATATATTCCGGAGTCTCTTTTGTCACCGTACTTGGAATGGTGTTCAAATAGTTTTCTATTTCTGCCACTTTCCTATCCCATCGTCGATGTTGTCCATTTGCAGCAATGCGAAGGAATTTCGTAGTCTCCTGTATAAAACGCTCTGAAGGATTACTTTGAGGATGTCGGATACTGACAAAATTTGTCCCTATTCCCCTGTCTTGAAGCTGTCCCTTGAAACGCTCACTCCGGAAATACGTCGCATTGTCTAAGAGAATTCTTCTGGGTGTTCCTACGGTGGCTATAAAATTGTCAATCTTTCTCATTATTTCTTCCCCTTTTGTCGTACGGCAACTGTATAACTTCACATATTTTGAAAATATATCGACCATCACCAAAATATGTTTGTTCTTTGCGTGGTCATTATCAGGTCACTTAACATATCTATTGCGACAATATCCAATTTTTGACGGGACACAATATTTTTAGCAATTTTTTCATTTCTGAATTTTCTGATTTTATATTTTTGACGTATTTCGCATTTTTGGGTCACTTCCTTGGCAATCCGGTAATCTTTTCGGTAGATATAGTTTTCTCGAAAAACCAACCAAACCTTCCTGCTACCGATATGTCCATTGTCATCGTGTAATTTCTGTATGATCCTCACTGCCAATATCTGTGTTACCAAATATAGTTTCTTTCCATCGATTCTTTTGAAGAAAATCTCATTTTCCCTTTCTGCTCTTCTTTTTTCTCTTTCCTCCAGATCTTCTTGATTTGTTCTTATTTCGTTTAACGAAAACACACCTTCCCCTTGTGTCAAAATATTTAGTCCCACATGAAAAGCAATAGCTTCCTTTTTTCCATTTTCTTCATCCCGTGTGAGAGCGTCGGCTATAATGTTGTCTTTTCCTTTTATATTTCGAAACTCAAAATCATACTCCTGTAGTAACAAAATGCCTCGATGTATACGATTGTTAACCAATCGATTTTTCATGATATGCACCAAAGCTGCATGATCTGTTTCGATGATGAATGTTGCTCCCAATAGATAAAACCTTAACTTGTTTACACAAAAAAGTACGCTAGCAAACTCTAATTCAGACACACTGTATTTTCTTTCGTGTGTTTTTGTCACCCGGGAAATAAAACAAATTGGCACTTCTTGGTTGTTTTGTATCTGCGACAAAACTCCCGCGAATTTTTGTATGGATGCATCAGTTCGTAGTATGAAAGGTAAATTGTACATGGGATGATATACTTTCGTTCCTTTCGAGAATTCTTCTTTTAATATTTGGAAAGCCTTCTCTTCTTCTTTCCAATTCCATTTAACACCTTTCTTCAGTAATTTTATCAATGGAATCTCCTTCTGGCTCAAATCAGGAATTAGTTTTTTGAAATAGTTGATTGTCCCGAGAAAACCTCTCAATGTTTTCAAATTCGTTGGCCTTGGGTATTCATCTATTCCGGTTGGTGTATGGCGGAATTTAATTAAAACGAATGTAATAAAACGACAAAGGAATAATGTGTACAACGAACGGTAATCTGTTTATTTATTTTGTGTGAACAAGTGGTGTGTTGTTCACCTATCGACAATCGAAGGGTGTGCGTCGTGCAGACGCCGGTAGTAGACTGGCCGGTCGAACGAAACCCCACTGTTATGTCAACTGATTTCCGGTTTCTTAGAAAAACCAGAGAAAGCCATAAATTGAGAAACTTTATGGATTTCAAGAATTTTGACATAACGAGGCTGGGGACATCGTAATCCATTAAGAAGTGTTTTTTGAAAGAAACATTAATCTTATACAATCTGTTTAACGTCAAACAACTCCAAAATTCTCTCCTCTCCTTCTCACAATAATACAGAATCAAAGAGGTATTTCTTCTCAATTTGATCTGTCTCTCGTTCCACTTTTCAGCTCCACTCTCCACTATCAAACAACCACTGGTACTTGCTTTTTAACTATCCACGAAAACATTGACTGCTCTTCCGCGATGCCGATCACATAATAATCCCTCTTTCCAAAACTATCTGAAAATTCAACATTCTCTCCTTCCCATTTCAAATTACCAAACCAATCAGAGACATTTCTTCTTCCTTATTCTTTTTTCATTCGAAAAAACCCACTCATACTTTCAAAAATATTCCTACCATCATAATAATTACTTTCGGGAAATTCTACAAAATTTACTCGGGGTTAAACAAAAAGAGATTAAAATTCCAAACTTTTTTTTACATTATTTTCTAAAGATATTATTACCTGTGGCTTTTGGCCTCGTGCATAACAAAGCACCGTTATAATTTCCAAATACCCTGAACGATTATTGTCTATTCATATCACTTTCTTTCCTAATGTATTTTATTTTTCAGGGAAAAAACTCATTAAAAATAAACCCATTTCTTAAAAACTACCTTATAATAAATAGTTACAAATCAATATACAGGGTGTATCAAATTTATGTGCCCGCGTTATCATTAAAATTAATAAAGTTTTTATTCTATCTTTGATTGATAAATTGATACACAATAGTACTTTTATTTTCTGCAAGCTTTGCCATATAATCTTGTTTCTATCGAGTCGACCGCTACTCTGAGATCTAAGAATGCTAGAATGAGCTCAATATCAACTGTAAATGGAGTACCGAAGAAAAATTAGATGTTTTGCAGGAAGCAGGTAATGCAGTAAATGAATTAAAGACAAGAGTCAGAAGGGTAATTCGGAGGGAGAATTATTCATTATTTCAGTCCCGTGCCCTAGGGTTTTACGGGGGAAGTGTCCTTGCTAATTGGATCTTGTTTGGGAAATATTTTTGTGAAGATATTAACAAGGCTTTCAACTACATATTAACAATATACACGGTGTCTGAAAAGTTTAATACGGACCAATGTTTCCTGAATTAAGGAATAACTAGCTGTATAATAACGCTTGAGCTTGTCGATTTTTATTTTAAAATTGGCGTTTGGGCAGGGCATTTATTTCCAGCTTTTAACTCTTAATTCTTAAGGAATGTCTCCAGTGTATTATTCGCTGTGTCCATCTATTATCCGACATTCTAGCTATGTGTCCAGCCCAGTTCCACTTTAGGGTCGTAATTCTTTCTATGGCATCCGTCCAGTGCTGGATTTTGGGCACTTGCGGCCCTAGGCCAAATTACCCCGAGCGGCCCCCGATAACTTCACGATTATGTAATTAAAGCATAAAGCACATAATATTAATACATAACGTTTATTTTAATTTTACTTTTTAAAATTGGCACTACAAAAAGTACATTGGTAAATCACATTGAACATTTTGACAGGCGACATTTTGCGCCTCTGCCCTTAATTGTTAAAATTAAATAGCATTTGTTTCATCCGGGGGAAAAGTAGATACAGGTGACAGCAAAAAACTAAAAAAAGCCGAGTTGAAAAGACATTATAAGTAAAAGAACAAGCAAAATAATATGAACTGTATAACAGTAATAGGCTACGGTACTGAAAAATAAAAATATTAAAAATACCACAAATAAACTTTTAGAACGTTAAATTGTCACATTATTCTCTTATACTGAAAAACGTCAATGCCATATTCTTAATTTGGATAAAGTTGGATTATTGATTAACATTGACACTGACTCCACTCCATACTCATAATAAATCTCATATCTACACTCTAAACACTCATTTTTCTAGCTTTTTTAGCTACAAAATCTTTAATCAAATCGTTAAGGGGATGGGTACGTAGTTTCGGCTCTAATGCTATTTAAATGGGATTCATTTTTTTTTCAAATCCTGAGAAAACTAATAAGTATTTTTGAAAAATTTAAACGCAGAATGAAATACGTTCTTACCGAGTGCCAAAAGTCCCTGAGAACTTCTGTAATGTTTATTTTAATAAGTTACAGGGGTGAAAAACTAAGAGAAAATGTAGTGTGATTTTTAATTTTAAATATCTCGTTCAAAATAAACTTTTTATTTTTTCTAAGGGACTTTCGGCCCTCGATAATAATTTAGTCTTTCATTCTGCGTTTAAATTTTTAAAAAATATTTATTACTTTTTTCAGTATTTGAAAAAATGGACACCATGTCCGTGGTGATATTTTCCAAATAGAACATTCGCTTTCGTTGTCATACAACGCACTGAGTCAAATAGAATATGATGACAAGACAGCAGGCCCCTGGCTTAGGTGACTGGCGTCCTGGGCAAATGGTCTACTGGCGCCCGCGCCCCCTTTATTACTATAATATAAAAGCAAATAATCTATGTTACTTATATTTTATGAAGTAAAGTAAATAATAAGAAAACACGTCTTTCATACACAAAACTGTAGAACTACTATTTCTACATAATTCACACTTCCAGCAAAGATTACAACTTAAAATTATATTTTTAAGATCCTACTTTGTACAAAGCATTGTGACAGATTTTTTTCTAGCCTTCAATTTGGGCGCATGCGCGGATTCAAGATGAGCGCATGCGCGGATGCACCGGCACCGGTTATACCCAACGGTACAAGTACTGCCAATAGCGTATTAACTGATTGCAGTGTTACTAGCTCTAATATTATTATTATTTAATGTATGAATAATAATGCTTGATATTTACTTATCATTATTATGTTTCTTATTAACAATAAAACGAAGAAAACTCGAGTATTTGGGTCACCTGATGAGAGGTCAGAAATACGCATTACTTCAAAATATAATGCAAGGAAAAATAGAAGGAAAACGGAATCCAGGCCGTAGAAGAATGTCGTGGATGCGGAATTTGAGAGAGTGGTTTGGCTGCACCACTAATAAACCTTTTAGGTCAGCTGTAAACAAACTCAGGGTAGCCTTGATGATTTCCAATCTCCGATAGGAGTGGCACAAGAAGAAGAAGATTATGTTTCTTACTATTTTTATTTTACATTTCCGGTAGCCTGTATTATATTTACTTGTTCTGTTCTACATATTTTTGAAAATTTTGTGTCAGATATTTTTTAGTGGGTAATTTGTTTCTCTAATTTATTTTTATTATCTCTTTTATTTTGCGCCCCCTAAAAATTTGGCGCCCTGGGCAAATGCCAAGTCTGATCATTTATAGCCCGGGGCCTGACAAGACAGTGACAATTTTAAATATTTGACATGGCATCGGGAATATTTTGAGTTGTTGATTAAATAATATTGATAGTGTATTTGATAAATAATTGATTCAAGACGTGAACTTAATAAAAAGTGAATTGTTTGTTATTTATGGACGATCCAAGCAGAGAATTGACCAAGATATATTATGTGCTCCAAGTATTTTGTTGTTAAAGATGTTCACAAATTGTAAGCGTTCCATAGTAACAATATATTATTAAAAAAATCACTTTAACACTTTTTCTCGATTGAGTACTAGTTTTTGTTGTACAGTATATAAATTATTACAATCACTGAATACATAATTAGTGAAAAAATAATCATATTTATTAACTGAATTAATAATTTGCAAATATACAAGTAACAGTTATCCAAGAACATTTACAAGCCATCTCTTTAAAGTTAATGATGACATCGTCAAGTAGTAATACATATTTACATATCCATACCAGTGAGAATTTTACTACACGTAATTTGCCGTGTAAAGACAGAATAGCCGTAAAAATAGGGATAGCCGTAAAATATTTGCGTATTATGTACCGATGACCTTAAAATCTAAGGCTTGAAAAAGCTCTTAGCATTTGAAACAAAACTAACCGAACTAGACAATCTAGAATCTTCGTATTTGTGATTCTTTTCAACACGCTGAATGATCTTTCTCCAGATGCATTAGATGTCATCATGCATAGTAAGTATAATGCGCAAAGCCGTGTCCATATTCGGACACGACTTTTTTTACACATTTTTTTTTTACCAAAAAAGTTGTTTTTACAAAACGCTGCGGCCCTCTTTTGCTTGCGGCCCTAGGCCGCGGCCTAGTCGGCCTAGTGGTAAATGCGGCACTGCATCCGTCACTCCTATTCTCCGTCTTATCTTCCTGTTCGTAATTCGATCCCGAAGAGAAATGCCTAACACTGAGCGTTCCATGGCTCTTTGGGTAACACACATTTTATTTCTTACTTTCTTGGTTATTGTTAAAGTTTCTGCACCATAGGTAAGTACTGGCAACACACACTGATCAAAGACTTTTCTTTTGAGACACATAGGTAGTTGTAACTTAAGGACATAGCTCAGCTTTCCGAATGCCACCCAAGTGAGTACTATGCGGCGGCTTAGTTCGCACGTTTGATTATCTCTTCCTATGCGTATCTCATGCCCTAAGTACTTATAAGAGGTGGTTTCTTCAATAGGCATGTCATTTACTGAAATATTTTCGCTTAACACAAGATTTGTCATGATTTGCGTTTTTGTGTGGTTGATTTTTAATCCAACTTGTAAGGAGGCTAGGTATAGTTTCTCCAGTTGCGATACTGCATCATCGATGCTGTCAGCAAAAAGAACAATATCGTCAGCGAATCTCAAATGACTAAGTATTTCTCCGTTGGTATTAATTCCTTTTTCACTCAGATTTGCGTTCTTAAACATATGCTCTAATAATGTTGTAAACAATTTTGGCGAAATTGCGTCTCCCTGTCGCACTCCCCGTTTTATTTTAAATGCGTTGGTCTTTTTATCTGCCACTTTCACGCTTGCTGTCGCATTTTGATAGATGTATTTAACCATGTTTATATAGCGATGATCTATACGACACTCTGTTAAGGCTTTTAACATTTTTTGATGACTTATGGTGTCAAAAGCTTTTTCGTAGTCAACAAATATTAGGACTAATGGCTTGTTATATTCAACACTATTTTCTATTAAGTTCTTAATTACTTGTAAATGATCATTTGTGCCATATCCTGCTTGCTCTTTTGGCTGAAAGAAATCCAACTTACTTCCTAGTCTGTTGATAATAGCTCTTGTGAATTGCTTATATACTTGTGACAACAAGCTAATGGGTCGGTAGTTTCTAAGGTCGCTGATATCTCCCTTCTTGTGGAGTAAGGCTACGGCTCCACGGGCGAGAAATTGACGCTAGCAGTAGCCGTAAAACGAACTTAAGGTTCCGCGGAACGGAATAGGAATAGCCGAACTGAACCGACTACGCACAAGTCTTGTAGTCGGTACAGTTCGGCTATTCCTATTCCGTTCCGCGGAACCTTAAGTTCATTTTACTGCTACTGCTAGCGTCAATTTCTCGCCCGTGGAGCCGTTCGCTAAGACGATTTCTGCGTTGTTCCACTGCGTCGGTGTTAGCGCTTCGCACAGACATTTATTAAATAATTTAGCAAGCAGGGCCCCCGCTACCATATGTGCAAAGTGTGCAATGCACACGGGCGCCGTCTTTTAGGGGCGCCAAAACACAGGGTAAAAAATTGCAAAAAATTTGAAAAAAAAGACAAACAAAAAAAAACAAAAATTAATTTTAAAATAAAAGTTGAGAAATTCGGCCATATAATAATTAGAGGACCTATATTCCATCTACTTCGCCTTATAATACAAGAAAAAATGGAGGGAAAGAGAGATTAGTCGAAATTAACTTTCGTGGTTGTGAAATATTAGATAAAGAAGACGAAGGTATAATAAATACACACAAAATTTTATTAGTAGGTATATCATCCAGTTACTGCCGATTCCTATATGCAAGACCATGTCGGAAGTCAGGCATTTTAATTTATTTTGTTATGATTTTATTATGTTTATTTCATTTTGATATTTTAGTCTACAAATAATAGTCCATTTACTCACGGTTTTTGCTGTGAATTTTAAAGAACCGCTTGCATTGACATGAAATACACATTGGCATACACATAATACACATAGCTAACAAGTCAAAGAAAAAAAGTGATATTGTGCCGATCTGTGCTTTTGCACTGGGGGTCGTTTCCACCCCTCCTCGGGGGTGAAAAGCATACGTTCAAAATAAGCCTGAAATTGGGTAAACTGAGTAATTCTAAGGAACTTTGTTTCTATATAATTTTTTCACTAAATTAATACTTTTCGAGTTATTTGCGAGTGAATATGTTAATTTTTTAACAAAAACCCTCTTTTTATCGTAAAAAAGTAACTATTTCATCGAAAAAATGCTCTTATCAAAAAAATAGCTTACAAAAAGTTTAAAAAATGGCTGGCATATGAAGTCTGTAAACCCAGTAGAAGCACAGTTGTAGCTAATGAAAAGTAGGTTCTTATTCTTCAAATTCCAAATCGAATATTTCAACGTGAAATAACCAAAAAATGAATTTCGGGGAAATCTCATTAAAACTTCTTTGAAGTGTTTAAAACAAGCTTTATATTTGTTCTTTAAAAAAGTTTCTAGCATCAAAAGTAAGTAAGTTATGCTCAAAATAAAGTAGGTCCCTTTTTTTGGTAAAAGAAATCTTTTGGACAATTTTTTTTATCTTGAAAAAATTGCTTTTTTTTTAAATAGCTTAAAAATTATTGGTGATACCAAAAATCTCAAGCAGTAAAAAATGTAGGTTTTTCTATTCTGAATATTTTGGATTTTTTGTTTTCCTGTAATACAAAAATTTGTTAAGATATTGCTGTTCAAAATTTGCTTACACCCGTGATTAACGACTCGTTCAAGCCCTTTTAACTAGAACAGCCTTTTCAAAAAAAGCACTTTGAACCGATGAAACTTAAGATCAATATAAACAATACATAAGTAACTTGTAGTGAAGCGTTAACGATTAATTTCATTTGGAACGCTAATTAGGGGGTGATTTTCACGATTTTTTTTATCAAAAAAGGGACCGTCATTATTTTTAGCGTAACTTACTTAATTTTGAAGTTAGAAACTTAAAACACAAAAAAAATAATGTTACACTTTCACTTTCTTATAAGCTTTATTTTTGGTAAGAACATTTTTTCGATAAAATACTTACTGAACTTACTGAAAAAACTCTATAGAACACAAGTTGTTTAAAATTAGTCATTTTATCCAATTCCTTTTTTGAACGCTTCTATGTTTTTTTACCACGGAGAAGGGGTGAAAATCACATCCAGGGCAAAAGCACACATCCGCACAATATCACTTTTTTTATTTGACATGTTAGGTATGTGTATGCCAAATTCCATGTCAATGAAAGCAATTCTTTAAAATTCGGAGGTTTTGCAATGTTTTACCGTGAGTGACTAGACTATAAGTATGACTTCTAAAGTTCAGTTTTTTGCTTTATTTCAAGAACCTACCTACGTACCTACCTTCAAAAAATAAATAGAAAAACATGATCCAAAATGCCTTAAGGGGCGCCAAAATTATTTTTTGCACACAGGCGCCAGTTACCCTTACGGGGGCCCTGTTAGCAAGTGTCAGTAGAAGTTTATTTACTCCTAGTTTTATGCTTTCAGTCATTATTATGTATTCACCTGGGGATTTATTGTTCTTCATCTTTTGAAGCGCATTTTTTATTTCGCCAATAGTAATGTTCGGCATTAACTCTGAGCCTTGATTCTCTATTTTTGGTAAAGGGCACCTTTCATCGGATTCACTTGTTTCATAAAGTTGTTTGTAGAAGTCTTCTACTGTTCTCACTATTTCTTCCTTATCAGTCACAATGTCGTCTTGCTTATTTCTTAACTTATGTATGTTCTTTTTTCCTGTGGACATGTTGTGTCTTAGAACTTTCAGACTTCTATTTTCCTCTACAACCTTTGTTACCTCTCTCATGTTATGTTGCCTTATGTCTTTGCGCATCTCTTTGTTTATTGTTTTACTGAGTTGAGTAAGTTCTGCGTAGTTTGTGTTATACCTGTCCCTTAGCCTCCTTCTTTCTTCTATAAGATTTTTAGTGTTGAGACTTATTTTTTCATGTTTTTTCTTCCTTTTAGGACAACACAACTTCTCCGCTTCTTTAATCGCATTTACGATATTTTCGTTTAGAACTTCGACCTCTGTTTCGTCGTTGATTTGTTGCAGATTGTGGTCAATGATGTCACGAAAGTGGTCTGCATTTTCAGACGGGGTCCATTTACGCTTGTCTGATTTTATCATTTTTGTTCGTTCATTCTTTAAATTGAACAGAATTTTTGCTCGAATCAATCTGTGATCGCTTCCAATTGTAAATCTGTTTAAAACGGACACATCTTGTACAATTTCTTTCTTATTAGCAATGATAAAATCTATTTCGTTCTTTGTGAAACCGTCTGGACTTTTCCACGTCCACTTTCGTTGGGGCTTTTTTTGGAAGAACGAGTTCATAGAAAAAGATTTTCTTGGTGTAAAAAATCTACAAGCATGATCCCTCTTTCATTTCTGTCTCCATAGCCGTAATTTCCTAGTGCGGTTTCACTTTGGTCTTCTTTATTTCCAAGCTTGGCATTAAAATCACCTGTTATCAGAGTATAAAACGTCTTAGTACTTTTCATGGCTGTTCTAATATCTTAAAAAAACAATCTCTTCATCAGAGTGGCTTGTCGTTGGTGCATACACTTGTATCAATTTTAATTTATACCTCGAATTCAACTTTAAGATTAGAGTGATAACTCTCGAGCCTACACTTTCTATTTTTAATATGTTTGGTACATGTCGTTTGTGTACGATGAATCCAACTCCACCATTCGATGAATCGTCTTCTCCTTTGAAATGGAATAAGTGGCCAGATTTAAGAGTATATTGTTCTTCTCCTCTTCTTCTTCGCCATACGCAGCAATGACGATCGCCTTATAAACAATTTGTTTTGGGAAAGACCAGATGAGAGAAGGTCTGTAGGACGGCCCAGAAAAAGGAGGAAAGGATCAGTCAGGGAGGACCTGGAGAAAATGGGAGTGAGACTATGGGATGTAGTGGCACAGGACTGACAAACATGGAAGGCAATAGTAAACGCGGTAAAGACTTACGAAGAGTTATTATACACCATTGATGATGATGATCTTGTGTCTTCTAGTGCGTCTAGTGCTAGTGATATTTACTTGCAATACTTTAGGTTGTTTCTGAATTTCGCAAACTTTCTTTATCTCAAGATTATTCTACAGCAAAGTGGATTATATCTTTGTCTGTGTGACATTAAATTACGAAAGTTATAACGAATTTGCAGTTATTTAGCAAAAGAATGAAGAACTTGTCGAATTCTGCCAAAGCGAGGAGTTGGTAGTAATGAATACATTATTTAAACTACCTAAAAGAAGACTTTATACCTGCAAATCACCGGCGAATTCGGAAGATCACATTGTAAGAAACCAGATAGATTACCTTTTAATCAAATCCAGATATAAAAACACTATAAAGTCTGTGAGAACATACCCCGGAGCTGACATAAATTCAGACCATAATCCACTAGTAGGCGTAATGAAGATAAAATTAAAAAAGATCCAAAAACAAACAAATATACCACGATTCGATGTCTCAAAGATAAAAGAAGAACCTATACGTCAGAGTTTAAAACAAGAAATAAATGATAACTTAAAGAAAATCAAACAAGACGTGATAAAGACAACAGATGTTAATGACAAATGGAACATGATACAAGAAACGTTAGTAGAGGCAGGAAAGAAAATATTACAGACAAAAATAAGAAAAAAACAGAGATGGATGACTTCAGAAATCCTAGAGTTAATGGAGGAAAGAAGAAAACATAAAGGCAGGAATAAGGCAAAATACAAAGAAATACAGAGGTTAATAATAAAGAAAATAAAAGAGGCCAAATCCACCTGGCTGACAAATCAATGCAGTGAAATAGAGGAATATTCTAAAAAGCATGATAGCTTTAATATGCATAAGAAAATAAAGGAAATCACAAATACACAGCGAAAAAAGAAAGATGGCCTTCTTAAAGACATAAATGGAAAAATTATTATAGAAGTCAAAGAGAAATTAAAAAAGTGGAAGGCGTACATAACAGATCTGTTTGAGGATAATAGACAAGAACCGGAAGAAATCGATAGCGAAACGGGACCAGAGATCATAATGGAGGAAATCGAACAAGCAATACGAAACGCAAAAAACGGAAAAACTGTAGGTCCAGACGAAATACCTGCAGAATTACTGAAATGTCTAGACGATGAAACTCTACCTGTACTACTGGATCTGTTTAATGAAGTATATAAAACCGGAAAAATACCTCAGGAATGGTTGGTGTCCACCTTTGTAACAATACCTAAAACAATATATGCCAAAGATTGTTCAGACTATAGGACAATATCACTAATAAGCCATACCCTCAAAATATTTCTAAAGGTGATTCATGGAAGATTATACAGAAAGCTAGAAAATGATATGGATGATACCCAATTTGGGTTCCGCAAAGGACTTGGAACAAGAGAGAGAGAGGCATTGTTTGCATTTAATGTCCTCTCTCAAAGATGCTTAGATATGAACCTGGATATTTATTCCTATTTCATCGACTTCGAAAAAGCGTTCGACAGAGTCCGACATGAAAAATTAATAGAATTATTGAAAAACAGAGATATAGACAGACGAGACTTACGAATTATCATCAATCTGTATTGGAATCAAAAAGCCAACATAAAGATAGACGAACAAGAGTCCGAGAATATTGATATAAAGAGAGGGGTAAGACAGGGTTGTGTACTGTCGCCGCTACTGTTTAACGTGTACAGTGAAGCCATATTTCAGGAAGCGATAGCGGAACTAAGTGATGGAATCTCTATAAACGGAAGAACAGTAAATAACATAAGATTCGCTGATGACACCGTTATAATGGCAGACACCCTTGAGTCGCTACAAGAATTGTTAAATAGAATTAACGATTATTGCATTCGATATGGACTCAAAATAAACAAGAAAAAAACTAAATTTATGATTGTCTCAAAAACACAACATGGAAATGAAAGGTTAATACTAGAGCAAACCCAAATAGAAAAAGTAAAGACATACAAATATCTGGGAACCTGGGTTGATGACAAAAATGACCAAAGCAAAGAAATTAAAGTCCGAATTGAAACTGCAAGGCAAGCATTTATAAAAATGAAGACACTGCTTACAAACAAAGACCTTCAGTTGCCTCTCAGATTGAGGGCTCTAAGATGCTATATATTTTCTATATTACTATACGGAATGGAAGCTTGGACATTGAAAAGGCAACATATAAGAAAAATAGTAGCGTTCGAAATGTGGTGTTACAGAAGAATGTTGAAAATTCAGTGGGTTCAAAGGATTACCAATGTTGAAGTGCTACGACGTTTAAATAAGGAGTTAGAAATTATGAACAGTATAAAAACAAGAAAACTAGAATATATGGGTCACATTACCAGAGGAGAGAAATATGAGCTGCTGAGAGTTATTATATGCAAGGAAGGATCCAAGGAAAAAGAAGCATAGGAAGAAGACGCATCTCCTGGCTGAGGAACCTTAGAGAATGGTTTAACTGTAGTTCATTACAACTGTTCAGAGCAGCAGCCAACAAAGTGACCATAGCCATTATGATATCCAACTTCCGCTAGGAGATGGAACTTTAAGATGAAGAAGCAAAAGAATTGTTAGAAAGATCAAAATTAACTTATTTAACTGATTAATCGGAAATATAACGTTAAGTTAGAGCTATAAATTCATATACATAGTATTTACAGCCCCTGCACTTATTTGACCCTTGCGGTTATTTTTATTTGCCTAATACATCAACAAAAATCAGTCGCTACATAACATAGAGACATAATAAAACATACCGGTAGCACAGATTCGGATGTCTTTGTAAAGAATTCTACCTGAAATTTCAAGGGTTTTGTACCTCAATATGTGGAGCATTGTTGGTCCTGAAGAAACTTGCTAATAATGCCCTTTAGTATCTATTATTTCCGTAAAATAGGAAAACAAATTTTGCAGCATGTTAACATAAAATCGAGAGTGTGTTTTTGAAAAGATATTGAGTCTGAATGATTTGTGAGCTTTGGGTAAACATCTGTCTCGAAATATTATTCATATCATAACTATAAGTTCTTGAAAGGGTCTACTTTGATACGTGTTTTCGCTTTTTGTATTCAAGTATTTAATTTTTAGCAGATTTAAAAGTTTACTACAGAATCTTTATTCTGTTGGAATATTTTAAATATTGGGAATGAACTGCAATGATCGTAATGAAAATTATAGATTTTTTGTTTTTGACGTTTCAACTTCCAATAAGGAAATCCTTTGGAGAAAAATTCATAAAATAAAAATTACAAAAGATTTATATGACCTGCAAGATATGATATACAGTGATGAGCGGGCTAATAACCGGCAAAATGATAGCAGTCCCACGAATGATCGCTATTTGTATAACACTATTAACACGTTGCCGCGACACAAATATGTATATATAATGACGAAATTGACCCTGTAGGAATAATGGAAAATAGAATTTGACAAGATGTTGATATGTCATATAAGGGGATGTAAACGTGTTACAAAATTTGAACAACATGTCCTCGGTTGCTCAGTATGCGGAAGAGATATGGGGTGGTTCTTAACGGGATGTTATTAATATGTTCTTATTAGCTTAGAAACAAAAAAAAAATAGAAAAATCAAATAAGTATATCAAATAAAAAGAAAAAAAATATTGGGCGCCACTGATTTCCTTATGGGAACCAAAAATATACAAATATAGAAACGTAAAAGACAATAATAAATAATATTTTGCAATGAACCAAACTTTTTTATTGAAACAAAATAAAATTAAAAAGATCTGTGATCTCTTGCGATTTTACATAAAGAGATCATGTTTACCAAAAAGAAAATGAAAATTTTACAAAAAAACTACCTTGTACTAATAGTCCTGTATCTTTTCTTGGTTGGTTTTAAGTCCAAGGCACAGTTCACTGCACTAAATGTCACTTCACTGTACAAAGGAATGGATACATTAAAAGTACATCACCCGTGTTGAGCTGCCCCCCCCCCACTTGCAAAAATCAAAAAACAAATAGCCCTGATTTATGAGCTATTTATGAGCTTTCATATTCCGCAAGCTAAAAATTTTGAGCTCGTTCCACTGAGCAGGAATTTATAACTTTAGTGGGGGGGGGGACTCAGCCCCCCCCCACTACTTAAAAATAGGAATATTGAATCGGTTTTTGCGGCAGAATTACGAGCTATTTATGAGCTCTCGAAATTATATAGTTTCGATTTTTGAGCTCATCCCCTTCACCCCCAAACAACCCTTTAATTGATTTTACTTAAGAGAAAATGCTGAGAAAACTTAAAATATATCGTATTGCGGATATAATTCCTATAGCTTAAATACTCTAAGAATAAACTATTAAATCACTTGCATTTCGATTATTGAGCTACAACCCCTTCGCAAGAAAACCATCCTATCTTCCCGGCTTAAGAGAAAGTTGTACTTAAATGCATTAAATAAATTATTTGGCGAGTACATATCATTTAATAATTTATAAGCTTCCAAATTAAGCGCATTTAGATCAGTAAATTGCAATTTATTTTGTATAGTACAGTCACTGAAGGTAAAAATCAACGATTACCTTAAATTTCGGTGAACCTTCATCGATTTTCACGAAAATTGGTCAGTGGTTAGAGGATACGTCAAGAAACAAAGGTGACATGGTACCACCTTGCGCCTTTACGCTGGGGTGCATACCGCCCCTTCTCGGGGGTGAAAATTATTTTATAAAAAATAACTGCACAAATCAATAAAAGAACAAATTAAAAGCAAAATTTATTATATAAAGTTATTAAAATAAGTCAATACTTTTTAAGTTATTAAAGATCAGATTTTAATTATTCGTGAAAAAATGCATGTTTTGAAGCGATTTTTCGTAAATCACTGAAAAACTGTAAGTTTTTACAAAAAAAGTTAATAGTAGTTTAATTCGTATAGCTTATATTCTAAGAATAAACTCTTAAATTACGCGCCTTTCTGTTATAGAGCTACAACCCCTTCGCAAGAAAACCATCCCATATTCCCGGCTTAAGAGAGAGTTGTACTTAAAATAATTTAAATTAATTATTTGGCGACTACATATCGGTTAATAATTTATGAGCTCGCAAAATATACGCATTTTAATTATTGAATTGCCATTTTCTTTCTATAGTACAGTCACTGAAGGTAAATATCAACTATGACCTTCGATTTCGGTAAATCTCCATTCATTTTCAAGAATTGACAATAACAACTTGCGGTTTTAGCCTGGGGTGAGGTTTTCACCCCTTTCTCGGGGGTGAAAATTACTTTATTAAAAATAACCCCACAAATCGAGAGAGGGACAAATTGTAAGCAAAATTTGTTATATAATGTTATTAATAAATCAATACTTTTTGAGCTATTTAAGATCAAATATTTTATATTAATATAATATATTTTATAATAACTCAAAAACTGTAAGTTTTTACAAAAAAGTTTTCATCGCTAAAATTGAAGCTTATAAAAAATATAATAAATTGCTTACTTGAAAAACCTTTTAATGTTAATTTAAAGTAAGTTATTGGTAATTAAATGTATATTTTTTCTGCGACTGTTCAAATCTAAGGATTCAAGCTTAAATAACGGGAAAGAGATGCATAACACTTAGGTACTAAATACTTGTCAAAGTACTTAGAAATACCTATCAAAAATGAGCTCCAGAAAAAGTTGATAGCATCAAAATCCGCTCACCAATTTTCGTGAAAATGATGGAGATTTACCGAAAGTGAAGGTCATAATTGATTTTTACCTTCAGTGACTGCACTATAGAAAGAAACTAGCAATTCAATAATTGAGATGCGTATATTTTGCGATCTCATAAATTATTAAACGATATCTAGTCGCCAAATAATTAATTTAAATTATTTTAAGTACAACCCTCTCTTAAGCCGGGAATATGGGATGGTTTTATTGAGAAGAGGTTGTAGCTCAATAATCGAAAGGTGCGTGATTTAAGAGTTTATTCTTAGAATATAAGCTATACGAATTAAACTATTATTAACTTTTTTGTAAAAACTTACAGTTTTTCAGTGATTGACGAAAAACCGCTTCAAAACATGCATTTTCTTCACGAATAATGAAAATTTTTGATCTTTAATAACTTAAAAAGTATTGACTTATTTTAATAACTTTATATAATAAATTTTGCATATAATTTGTTCTTTTATAGATTTGTGCAGTTATTTTTTATAAAATAATTTTCACCCCCGAGAAGGGGCGGTATCCACCCTCAGGGTAAAGGTGCAAGGTGGTACCATGTCAATTTTGTTTCTTGAGGTATCCTCTAACCACTGACCAATTTTCGTGAAAATCTAAGATGGTTCACCGAAATTGAAGGTAATCGTTGATTTTTACCTTCAGTGACTGCACTATACAAAATAAATTGCAATTTACTGATCTAAATACGCGTAATTTGGAAGCTTATAAATTATTAAATGATATGTACTCGCCAAATAATTTATTTAATGCATTTAAGTACAACTTTCTCTTAAGCCGGGAAGATAGGGTGGTTTTCTTGAGAAGGGGTTGTAGCTCAATAATCGAAATGCAAGTGATTTAATAGTTTATTCTTAGAGTATTTAAGCTATAGGAATTATATCCGCAATACGATATATTTTAAGTTTTCTCAGCATTTTCTCTTAAGTAAAATCAATTAAAGGGTTGTTTGGGGGTGAAGGGGATGAGCTCAAAAATCGAAACTATATAATTTCGAGAGCTCATAAATAGCTCGTAATTCTGCCGCAAAAACCGATTCAATATTCCTATTTCCCACTAAAGTATTAAATTCCTGGTCAGTGGAACGAGCTCAAAATTTTTAGTTTGCGGAATATGAAAGCTCATAAATCAGGGCTATTTGTTTTTTAATTTTTGCAAGTAGTGGGGGCAGCTCAACACGGGTAAGTACATCAAGGAATGGTTGTTTCCATAGTTTATAGAAAAATTCAGCATTTACTTCTTAAAACAAATCGGCACTGTTCGAACAAAAATATTTAAGAACTCATTAGTCCTTTCGTATATTAAACGGGATAAAAAAATTATAAAAACAATTCCGTGCTTTAACTATGTTAGAAACTGCTAACACAAAAAAACTTCTAACTCCTGCCTGCATCCGAAAAGGTTATAAGCCGCGTTGGTATAAGAAGTCGCGTTCGCCTAAAAACAGCGAAAACGCTGTGGTCTAACTTGCTTAGACCATAGTGGAACACTTTATCTCCAACATAAAGACTTCTGCAATAAAATTGCACAATAACTTCACCTTACACAAACTTAAAATGGAACTTCAACCTTTCAGGTACTGCAACCCTGCAGACCTCCGAGGCTAACTCAAACTTGACTTCTTTACAGCTCCAACGTAACTGCTTGACGGCTCAAACGAAACTGCTTTTTTCTCTCGTCCCAATTCAAGACAAGATTCCTTCTCAAACACAGAAATTACCTCCCATTCTGGCAATCACCAGATAGTTATCCAATTAAAAGAAACCAAATATTTCTTTTACCAATAAAATAGCCAGGATATGTTACTAAGTCACAGCCCACTAAACTCGTAAATCTTCTTTCGACGAATCCAAATCATAGAGCCCCACCAGCTAAGGCTCTCCTGATTCCCACGAAAAATGCCAAATCAACGAAAAGGACACTTGTTGTTGATCAAACTTTGGAGCTCTTATCGCTACAACGGTATGCGCTATGTAAACAAACCAGCTCCAAAACATCATATTTAGGTCGCCAGAGACCACTTATAGAAGAATTTACGACTGTAATTTCTTTGACGCAACGAATTAACTCAAAGTCCCTCAGATAAAAGAGATATAAATATCATGAGAATCAAGAACGAAAGAAGTACCGGAAGTCGATAAAAAAACTTGGCTACATAAATTTTAAAGTTACATAAATAAATGTTACAATTTTTTACACGTTTTACCGTAACGTTTTACAAGACCCTCCTCATCCTCATGCTGCGTTACGTAATACTTGAACGCCCCCATATGACGTTAACGTCACATTAACATTTTTAATTTTAAATAATTTTGACGGAGCTGTTAGAACGAATAGAATGACTGAGTTTAGAAGCAAGGCTGTCCATAAATAAATCAAATACAAAGATTATGATTAACAGGGTTAGGTAGGTATAGGAACTGCTAAATTTCCCATCTGTACTTTCGAGAGTTTTCCATACTACATTGATACAGATTATTCGGGTTCTTTTGGGGTCACTGAGCACGAACACGCCATCAGAACCGACAACCTGAGTATCTGGTGTACAGGCTCACTGCTAAGGCACGTCATCTTTGGATTTCGAGGCCTTTCGGCACTAAATTGACACAGACAGTTTACTCTGGGTTTTTAGGGTTTCTGAACACGAATACGCCATTAGAACCAACCCATGGAGCATCTGGTGCTCGGAGTCACTGCTAAGGCACATCATCTTCTGGAGTTTCGAGGGTGTTCGGTAATTAAGTGACGCAAATAGATTACTCGGGGCTTTCTGGGGTTGATGAACACGAATATGACATCAGAACCGACCCTAGAATTGTGTCTAGTGTGACTTCTATGTCTGAGTACTATGTTTTCATCAATTTAGTGTCGGAAAGCCTCGAACTTGGACACCAGGTGCTACGAAGGCAACGGCGGATCCAGCAACCTTGCAAGGAGGGGGCAATGAAATAAAAATTTTCTCGTCACTCGCGTACGCAGGATTCTCTTTCGGTATGGGCTGTTACTTTATTTTTCTTCATGTACCTACCATGTTCTTTCAGAACGTTGGTTATTATCATAGCTATCTTAATTTTATTCACTGCCACCCTAAATCAACCACGAAGTGCTTTTTCGTCCTGGACTGCGTTTGCCTTCTATTTTCACTTGCATAATATTTTGCAGCAACCTATATTTGAAATTTCTCATTACATGTCCAAAATATACTCCACTTTTCTCTTCTTGATGCCTTCTATAACCTCAGTAGTCTTGCTGAGACGTTCTAGTATTGTGGACTTTTGAATATTCTTCACCCAAGATACTTTTTCTTCTATAGAACCACATTTCGAAAGCCTCAAGGCGATTTAGGTAAGTAGATCGATTTTATTCACAGTCCAAGACTCGACACCATACAGTAAGACCGAGAACACGTACTTTGGAGAAAGAATTCTGTTTTATGTTACATTCCGTTATTCAGTTGTCAACAGGACACAAAACTCACTATTTATTTTCAATCGTAATTATCTCTTTCTTAAAAAAAGGCGACACCAGGCGAAGTCTCAAGGAGGGGGCAATTGACCCCATTGACCCCCCCTTGGAACCGCGCCTGTACGAAGGTCAGTTCTAATGGTGTATATGTGTTCAGTAACCCCAAAAACTCATAAGTAGTCTGTTTGCATCAATTTAGTACCGAAAACTCTCGAAACTCCAGAAGATGTACCTTCGCAGTGACCCTGGGTACCGGGTGCTCCGGAGGTCGGTTCTGATGGCGTATTCATGTTTAGCGGGGCGGGCATGTTTTCGACGCTAAAGTACCTGAGGGTCTTAAAAGTACCCGTGTTTTGGACGCTGCCAGAAAGTAAAGTTAGGACCGAAGGGTTGGGTCTTCCTCCTTTGGGTCTTTTTAATTTAGCAAAAAATTTAGGTATCGTAATATCGGCAGTTGTGGCTTAATTCGGGAATATAAATTGGCAGACAGTGAAATATCTAAATGGCTGAAATATATTTTTGGGCTGCCATTTTTACCTCCCTCAGAAGTCGAAGAATCTTTCATATATGATTTTATGGCTATTCAACCAAAGGATGCAAAAATTGAAAAGTTTTCCGACTACTTATTGGACAACTACATTGGCGACCACGCAACATTTCCGGCGGAGATGTGGGCTACGATGAGTGAGAGTTTAGAATTAACAACTAATGCTTGTGAATCGTTCCACTCGCGTTTTAATGATAATTTTTACCATGCTCATCCAAATATTTTCCATTTTATTGATGTTTTAAAAAATGGTCAAACTGAAACTTACATTAAAATTAATAGTGTCCATGAAAGTAATAGACTTAAAGATCCAAAGAGTAGAAAAAAAATTATGTTCGTTAGAGATAGGATACATGAGTATCAAACTAACTGTATCGATCGATACCATTTCGTAAAATGTATGTCGTATTTATTTCAAAGTGACAAATAAACCTTATCAAGCTTAATCTCTAGAATTTTATTACCTGACTTTCCATTTACATTTCAATTAGACCCAGCGTCCAAATCATGTATGCAGAAACAGGTAATTTTATTTTTAAGCGTCGAATTTTAAATTTAGCGTCCAAATCATGCACGCCCGTTTAGCGATCCCCGAGGAACAAAATCTGGCCCTTAATATACTGATTTTGATATGTTTATGCATTTTTGTGTTCATTTTATGTATTGTAAATGCAATTATGCATTTCCACGTATTTTTTTATTGTAAAATTTTTTCCTGACATATTGTCGAACACAATGCAAAAAGTTGTAAGTCGATTAGTGCTGTATTTAAAAATAGATTTACTCCGTTGTGTTTAGTTCTAAATGCCCTGGTCTACTACTCCATTGCAAATGACAATTCAGTTTTCATTCGCTGAAAGTAAGTATTCTTTTTCTCATAGGCATCTTTCAGTGCGTCACAGTTTGTCGATTTCTTTCTAACGCATTAAATTGTATGTTACAGAAAAAAAGGCAGGTCCGTGATTACAGACATTTATAAAATTTATTCTAGTTGTCGATAGATGGCGCTATAATCGAAAAAAACATTTACGAATTATATAATATATCTACGAATATAATCTGTAGAATTTATAAGACTATACAAATCAAAGAAAATACCATTTTATAAATGCAATAAACACAATTGATTTGTTTTATCTCTCTCTTCAATCCTGACCCCCCGGAGGGAGTGTAGTGGTCGACGTGATGTCGTGTATTGTCCGTCTCCAAAGATCTATGTCTCTGGTCATTTCTTTACATATTCCTGTAATTTGATCGATCCATCTTGTTGGGGATCTTCCTCGTGATCTTCGGCCTTCCACCTTTCCTTGTATAATGAGTCTTTCCATGTTTTCCGTGTTGGCTCTCATTACATGTCTAAAGTATTTTAATTGTTGGAGATGGACTTTACTGGAGACCCGTTGGCTAACTTTTAGCTCTCTTAAAATCGAATTATTTGCTCTATGGTCGGTCCAAGGAATTCGTAGCATTCGTCTCCAACAGAACATTTCAGTGGCGTCTATCTTTCTTCTTTCCGAATTTCTCAGGGTCCAAGATTTACATCCGTAAGTCAGTATTGGGAATATTAAGCAGTTGATCAACCTAATCTTTAACGCTCTTATAAGTCGTATAAGATCAATCAGCTCTGCTTGGCTATTTGCAAGAAGGGCTGTGTCATCTGCGAAACGTAGGTTGTTTATTTTATGACCATTTATTGAGATGCCTTTTTCCCATCCTTCAAGTGCTCTTCTCATAATATGCTCTCCATATATATTGAATAATTGTGGAGATAGTATACATCCCTGTCTGACACCCGTTCTGGATGAAATTCGTTTGAAAGTGTGTCAAGCACTATAACTTGTTTAACATTTGTTTTTATGCGAAATTGCAAATAAAATGTGACAACTGTCAGATTGAACTAAAATGTCATGTTAGAATAAATGTTATAAATGTGTATTATCACGGACTTACCTTTTTTTCTATCATTTGTGAAGCACTGAAAAATGCCCATGAAAAGGACCATATGTATAATTCTCTTGTGTAAAACTGCTCGTGTTGTTTTCACCCAATTTTGAAAAAATGTGAAAACTTTGAATTATCCACGTCCGTCTGTCCGTCTGTCTGTGAACACAACTCCTCCGTCATTATACCAGGTAGAATGACAAATGAGGTGTCGAATGAAAGCTTATAACACAAGGATGGTATTAAAGATGAGAAATTTGACATCGCACTTCCGGTTTTAGACTTGCAACCGTAAGTACTGTTTTTAAGTCGCAGAACTAGTATAAGCGATATATCATTCGACGTGCCTAAGCAAGATAAAAAAAATGTGAAATTTTGGTTTTAATATCTTTTCCGGTTAAAAAGTTCTAACCAGAAGTGCCATTATAGTCGCAGAAATAGTACATGTAATACATCAATCGAAGCGTATTGAAAAGTTAAGTTTGAATCTTTAGTTCCGGTTTTGAAGTCATTTATGTTTAAACAATGATGACTCAAAGTTTAGTAAAAATGACTCAAAATTAGTAAAATCGTATATCAATCCACGCAAAGTTACACGAATTGTTCATATATCGACTTCCAGTTCTACTTTCGGTTACTTTGGGTGAAAACCTAGGACTTACGAAGTCCAATTACTTGTTTCTATTAGGCATAACTAGGGAAATGTAATCTTATGATCCAAATGTCCACATCTGGTTTCCGTTTACTATAATTTTTACTTTTTCCCTGTAAGAATCGCAGTGCAGTATAATTTTTTCAGCTGTTTAGTTTTCGTAAAAACCCACCTTCT